>NC_141150.1:78189774-78387327 GCF_053477565.2 Lygodium microphyllum | reverse complement strand
AAGTGTGGTTCTCACAGGTATCGACAGGACTTGCAAGGGCAAACCATCCCTCAAAACGTTCTCTGACACTTTATGCTTATCCCCCGCATAAATCATATGTTTCATGCGTTCGGCATGGTGAGCTTGACAACGTGGCATACGCAGAATAGGCCCACAGATGGAGTTCAATGAATATCAGCGGATTCACGCGCATGGAGCCACATTGACTCTCCCTTCCCAGGCTTTGCTCGAGAGCCAAGGAATCTTTGGCTCGGTCTTGCAATAGATGGCATGAACCCATTCGGTCTGTGCTCAACTTCTTACAATGTATAGCCTATAGTCCTTGTCAACTACAATATCCCTCCATGGCTTTTTATGAAGAAATGACATCTCATCCTTAGCTTACTCATCCCCGGCCGCTACAAAGTCAAAAATATGGATGTGTATCTTCGTCCATTAGTCTATGAGATTAAGATTTTATGGGAGGAGGGGTCACCATGCAAGATATGAGCAAGCGCGATGGTCGACAGTCCACCCCCAATATTCGAGCCATTCTCATGTGGACGATGCATGACTTTCCGGGATTCGGAGAGTGCTTAGGTAAATAGGCTTCCATTATCGTTGGTAATATCTATCATAGCTCGTTCAAGTTTGTATTCACTGGATAGAGATGTTGGGACAGGTTTGGTTACCTCAAGTTATCATGCATGTCCATTGTGCGGGCCACAGTTAGACTCCTGAAGGTCACGAACCATGAAGAAGATGGTATATCAAGGACATGCCGCTTTCTTGCCAAAGGGTCATGAACTCAGGGAAGGTTTTCTTGGACGAGCCCCAACACGTATGAATGCCCAAAGCTGGTACAAGTTGAAAATGGTCCACGCGGAGTCACATCCAAACGGAATGCGATGGTTCTTAGTTTTCTACAAGTTGCCATATTGGATCCACTTACAGATCAACCACTTGTTGGATCCCATGCATATTTTCAAGAACGTGGGCAGCTTGTTATGGGACCACATCATAGGAAAGAGAGACACTATAGAGGCATGAATGGATTTGAAGGAGGTAGGCAAAATGGAGGCGCTTTGACTGCAGTCGAGTGCTGATGGTCGGGTGCAGTTACCTTGCACTCCTTCGGTTTTTTCCACTAAAGAAGAGCACATTGTGAAGCAAATAGTCAAGTCTATCCGCACTCCGATGGGTATGATGTGTTCTCTCAAGTCTGCATTTTCAGACGACCAATTATTAGGGCTAAAATTTCATGATTGGCATAAGATATGTCAGGTTTGTACTATGAATGGATTGTAAGTGGCCTGTGCATTTTGCTATTTGTAGTGTAGTTATTGTTTATAATACTTTCTCATTTGTGGCAGTTTGTACTACCGATCGCGATCGTAGGATGCCTTACTCCAAAAATATGCGGGGTCATTTATAGGTTGTCGACTTTAGTGCAATGGATCTTACAGAAGGTGATTAACACGTCCTCTATTGAATCCGCGAGGCAAGGAGTAGTGGAGACAGTTTGTCTCTTTGAGAAATACCTGCTTACCAGCATGCTCATGATACAAATCCACCTTCTTATGCATCTTGTAGATGAAGTGGAGATTGCTGGAATTATCCATATGCGATGGATATTCTTATTGGAGTGCTTCATGAAAACCTTGAAAGGCTTTGTGCGACAACGAGCTCGGCCAGAAGGTAGCATGGCTCAAGTTTGGGTGGTGTCTGAGGCACTAGTGCATATTTTAGAATGGCTACCAACGGTGGATCTAGACAACACTATGCTATGGTCATTGAAGGACAATGATAGACTGACCGGAGATGTGGTGGTTGGAAATGGGGTAGAAAAAAGAATGGATGCTGCAATGGAGGAGAAATTGAATTGCTTTTGTATGTTGCACCATACCTCTATGGAGACGTGGCTCGCTAGGTACCGGCAAGCTAGGAAAGATTGAGAGGAAGCACGATCTGGATTTCGATGTAGTACGTGCCATCGATCAATTCGATATCCCGAGGGTATGGAGGAGATACCGCGGTTTATGTCAACGCAATGGTTGCATGGAGCTTTGACTATAGCGTCTCGCGAAGGGGCGGAGATCTCAACCGAAGAGTGGGAATTCTCGAGGGGATGTAGTCCAAAGGTGATGGCATGTTTAGGGTTGTTGTATCTATATTTTATATGCGACAACTAATTGAGTGTTTCAATGTACAATACAAAATATATAGTGCAATATGGTCGCGCGGATGGCATTTCTGTGTCGAGCGTTGTCGTGATGTTATGAGGACACAGTGTGAAAAAGTATGAAATGCATCATCATCCGACTTCTTTATTGATCTAGAGAGTCAATGTGATCTGAGCCATTAGTACTAGTGTGAGTTGCATGGATTATCCGAACATACTAGATTTTTGGATAATTTTAGTCTATTTTTTATATTATTTTTTGTAAAAATCTGAAAAAGTTAGAAAAAGCTTCTAGATTAGGATGGCATGCAAAAAGCTAGTTGCTTTTTCAGCCAATTAGGAGATTTTTCATAAAAAAGATAGATGATGAAATCGCACACGTCACGATTGCTGTAAACAGGCTGAAAACTACAGATTGAACTGAAGGAAGAAGAAGAAGTGATATGGGAGATCCATGATCAGGTGTTTTGGGGTTTTTATCCCCCTTTCGGAGCCAACGGAGCCATCAAATTTGGGTTCTGGATAGCAAAGAAAGAGCTGATTTTTCTTATCCACGTTTTTGGTCTACGAAGGAGCTCCAGGAGAACTAATGCCTGAAGATTGCTTTTGAGTAGTGCAAAGATTCCAGGTTCTTTCAATACATATTGATTCAATTCATTGTGATTTGTTTTTGTCGTGTTTACCACTTGGGTATTCTCTATCTTCTCTTCCATCTCCTATCTCTACTTCCTTCTACTTCGGATCCTCGATGGATTCGACATTTCGACAAAAACCCCTGCGACATTGGTGAACTCGACGTGAAAGGTCGTCAGAAGAAGGAAACACAAGATGAGAGAATCTTTGAATACATTCTCCAGTGATGTTTTGCAACAATTGGTGCAAAATATGAATATGCTTATGCGAGTACAACAATAACAACAGGTGATGCAAGCTTCAGCTCAAACAGAAAGTGTTGTGATGAATGCTTTGCAAGCAGTTGAGCGTGAGGTGAAGTTATTCAATGGCAGGAATGTATATGCATATGTACATACCTATGCTCAGAAGATGGAATTCTTTAGAGTGGCTCAATCTGCATGGAGCCGGTATTTTGTATGTGTTACTGTTCATGAACTAAAAGCACGGATTACTTAATTATACTTGTAGGATGCAGACTGGGTAGCCTTCAAGAAGACACTCAGGAAAGAATTTTACATTCAGCACACCAGTTTGATTACATGCAAGACTTTTCAAGAGTGGGTTATACAACCCAATAAGAGTCTTGTGGTGGCTATAGAATTGTTAAGAGAATTTGAAAGTAGATTTGAGCAGTTGGATCTTGCAGAACAACAAGCTCTTGCAAGTCAAAAAATTGAATTGTTTCTACATGCAGCTGATCCTGAGCAAGAGAAGCTTGATGATTTGCTGGAGGATTAGACTACAAAGACAGGTTTGAAAACAGAGTGGAGACATGTCAAGGAAGCTATTACTACACTTGTGAAGAAGCGTAGAAGAAGAGAAAGATTGCATGTCTCTAACTTGCCCACTGTTACGGGTAAGATAGTTGAAGTATCCAGTAAGCCACCCGCTTCTGTGGCTAACCCTATGGATGTACCTGCTATTGTTCCCTCTGTTTAGGGAATATGTCTTAGATGAATTGGTCAAAGGGATGCGGGATCTTCAATTGAAGGTTGCAAAATTGGATGAAAAAGGACAAGAGGAAAGGGAACGGGCAGTAGCCCCTAAGCCTGGAAAAAGATGTATGTGGTGTGACAGTTTGCAGCATGAGAGAAAGGATTGTGCTACCTATCAGGAGGCCTTGGCATGACAACTTATCTTTTGGAAAGATGGCAAGATCCATGCACAAGAAACAAGATTGCCTCTTGCTTTGAATTTCGGAAAGGGAGGTATGCGGAAGTTGTTGGAAGACTTGGCTGTTCAAAATGCTTATGTGGCGGTACATGCTTCAAGGCTAAAATATGGACACATGCTTTACATGCAGCTAAAAAGAGAAAGGTCACTGATAGTGAAATGTCTCATGCAGGGCAAGACATTCGTGGCATAATTGGTTGGGAATCACCGGTAGATGCATATTCAGTGTATGCATATTTAGCAAAGGTACAAAACATGGATGTACTTGTGGAAGAAAAACGAAAAAGAGATGAAGATATTATAGGGACATCTAAAAGAATGACAAGAAGAAGTGTGGATCAGCCTAAAGCTGCAAATCAGCCACCTCTCGAGCATGTTATGGAAGAGGTAAGTCACAGGAGCAAAAACGGGATAACAAACAAGAGGGCAAAAAGAAGGGCAAGCAGCTAGGATATAAGTTGCAATCTGGCATTGAGACAGCCACAGATCTTAAGAAGGTTCTTCAACAATGGATCTTAAATAGTCGGGTGGAATTTACCTGGGGAGAGGTGCTTGGCATTGCCAAGCAAGAATTTCATGATGAGATCATTGATATAATTAAAAGGAAGCGTCAGTTTCTTGGTGATACCACTAGTGCATTGCTGCAATTTGAAGAGGAAACTGGTTTGTTGGGTATTCGGGCTGAATATGAGCATGAAGTAAGTATAGGATTGTCTATGTAGGATGCTTCCAAGCAATGGACAGCATGTGAAAAAGAGAAGAAAGTGGTCGAAAATGCATTGTCTTGTAGCAACATGCATGATGGAGTAAGGCAAATGCAACAATATGGAGAAGAGACTCTAGGATTTATTCCTCGTAGTCACTACACAAGAAATCATTGGGCTAGAGCTACCACTAAAACGGTAGTGAAAATAGGGGAACATGAAACTCCTTGTGTTGCTTTACTTGACCATGGGTCTGAGATAAATGTCATTGAGGGAGGTGCATGAAAATGGTGCATGGCCTATGGACACTGATCATGGTTGGCGTATGAGGGCTGCAAATAATTCTTCAGGGGAGCTCTATGCTGCATGTCCTAATGTAAAAGTGACGATTGGTGATGTATAGGAAGAGCAACACGTCTTTGTGCAAGATAATTCCTCATATGCAATGATTTTGGGACAGCCCTATATTATAGATGTGCATATGGAAACAAAGGTGCTTGATGATGGTTCTGCTTATGCAAGAGTCAGAAGCAAGGATGGGAGAAAAGTAGTCCAATTTCTTAGTATTTATGTTAATCATCCTAGAAATCATGATACGCTTCGAGAGTCTCCTTTGGTTCCAAATGCAAGGGAATTCAAAGACCTGGATTTTCATTAAGCACTACTGTAATGTGGGGCTACAGTAGTGATGTTCAGAGGGTGTACTCGCCTCTTGATGAAATGAAGCATGTATTTACTATTGGTAATTCTCAGTTTACAGCAAACAGTTCATGTTGGTTTAAGCCTATGGAAGCAATGTGTAGGGCTGAACGCATATCTATGAAATGGGCTATTGAGAAACTGAGAGCATTGGGGTTGTTAGTTGAAAATGATGGCATTTCAGGCATCTTTTATGGGCTCAATATTACTAACACTATGGATGAAATTTCAGCAACTATACATGCAAAAAATGAGGCTGAAAACAGAGTGTTGTTAGTATGTTCTTTGGATATGTATGATGTTATAGCATTGTTTGCTCAGCAGGAAGGATTACAATGGACTGAAGCACTTGTGGAGACAAAGTATAAGACAATTGACAAAAAGGTGAAACCAATTGCTTTATCACTTCCACCAGAGAGTGAGGGTATGTATGAAAAAGTATCAAGGCAGCCAAGCTTACGAGATCCTAAAGATATAGGTTAGTTTACATCTGAAACATTACAGGAATTGAAAGTTGGTGCAGAAGGGTTTCTTTTGCCTGTTGAGAGAAACAATTTTATGCGGATGTTGGCTAGGCATGGAAAGGCATTTGCATTTCAGCCAAGTGAAATAGGTTGTGTGGATCCAAATGTTGTCTCTCCTATGGTCATATTTACTGTGCCACATGTACCATGGAACTTGAGGCCTATTCCAATGCCTAAATCTTACTTGCCAAAGTTGATGGATTTGCTAAATGAAACGATTTGCATGAAGATTTTGGAGCCTTCTTCAGCCCCGTACTCAAATCATTGGTTTACTTTGCCCAAAAAGAATGGGGCTTTGAGGTTTATTCAAGACATGCAACCGGTTAATAAAGTGACCATAAGAAATTTGGGTGCAGGTCCTGTGGTTTAGGGTTTAGGGTTTAGGGTTTATGATCAGTTTCAGCTTGCAATTGAAAGCAAGGATATCACAATCATGAAGACTCATTTGGGGTTAGTACGGATGTGTACTCTCCCACAGGGTGCAATAAACTCACTGGCACACATGACAAATGCTATGAATAGGGTACTCAGGGATTTTATACCACAATTGACTATGCCCTTCTTGGATGCTCTTCCAATCAAAGGGTGTGCAGTGGATGAAAAGAATGAAGAGATGGATGCTCATGGATGCAGACAGTTTGTTGAAACCATATTGTGGATTGTGAGAGAATTTGGACACGTCTAGAATAGGTGCATTTAACTCTTTCTGGACAAAAGTCTGTCTTTGGAGTTGAAGAGGTTTTGATTGTTGGGCATATGTGTGGGCCTTATGGGCGAAGGCCATCACTAGCAAAAATATATGGGATTGATAGAATGCGAGATGTATGCACGAATGTATCAGAGGTGCGTAGATTCTTGGGTGCATGTAAGTTCTATTTGATATGGATTCCTCACTTTTCACATGTAGCCGATGCTCTTTATCAGCTTCTAAGGAAAGGTCAAAAATTTCATTGGGAAAGGAAGCATAAAAAAGCAATGAAGAAATTGAAGCAACTCTTAAAATCTGCTCCTACGTTGAGAAAGGTGGACTATTCACATGGAAAGCCTATCATTATTACTGTTGATACAAGCCCAATTGGGATTGGATGGGCAATTGGGCAAGATGATGAGGAAGGGCAAAGATATGCAATATGCTTTGGTGCAAAAGTATTGACTGAATGACAAAGAAGATATCCACAGGTTAAAAGAGAATTGTGGGGAATTGTGACAGCCCTTAAATGTGATAAGGAGTATTTTATGGGTGCTCATGTAGTCATTGAGACTGATTGTTTGCCGGTATTGGGTATGATTACTAGTTGTGCTACCCTAGACATTGCTATGCTCCGGTGGATTGCATAAATTAAATCTTTGAACCTTGAATTTCAGCATATTGCAGGAAGAGATAACCCAGTGGCAGACATGTTATCTCGAGTACGTTATGAGAACGAAGATGGGATGATGGATGAGGAGGAAGAAGATGAATTTCTTATGGCTGAAAATGATGTTGCAAGAGTGAATTTAGTAATGCAAGGTGTTGCTACAACATTAACAGAAGCTTGGACAACAAAGAGAAGACACTTTAGATGTTTTGCATCTTGTGTAGAAGTGTTTTTAGAAGACAAATATGCAGGAGAGTGGCTGAGAATTGGTCAATATCTCAGTACATTAACAAAGAGAGATGAATGGTCAGATGAGGAATTTAAGAAGATCAAGAGGAAAGCCCATGGATTTTTCTTAAAAGATGGATACTTATGAAAACATGCTAAAAAGAAATAGGGTATGCCATTGCTAGTTTTGGGTGACAGAGCTTCATAAGTAAAAATAATGCAAGAATTTCATGAAAGCTTGTGGGCTGGTCATAGAGGTGTTTGGGGTACTTTTACAAAGATCAAAGAAAGATATTGGTGGCAGGGTATGTACAAGGATGTTGCTCACTTTGTGGAAACATGTATGACATGTCAAATGTATTCAACTGTGAGACATCGGGATGGATTGCAACCCACATATCCATTGTCTCTTCATTTTAAGTGGGTGGTGGATTTGGTCACAATGCCTACAGGTCTTTGGCAAATGCGGTATCTTGTGCTTGCTTGTGAAGACTTGACTAATCAAGTGGAAGGGAGAGCTCTACGTACTAAGACGACAAATGCCGTACGTACTTTTCTCTTAGAAGAGATCTTTTGTCGATATGGCTGTGTAGAAAAGATTATAGCAGATAGGGGTGAGCTGGATGTAGATGAAGCTCATGATTTCTTTGCACGGTTGGGGATAAAGCTTGCTTTAACTTCAGCCTATAACCCTAAAGGAAATTGAAAAAGTGAAAGAGGTCATCCACCTATTGTGAAGGTATTGGCAAAAGCATGTGGAGAGAAGATAAAAGAGTGGCCATGATTGCTCCCTTATGCTTTATGGGCTGACAGAACAACTCACAGTGCTGTTATAGGATATATGCCTACAGAATTGATGTATGGTCAAAAACCTATCATTCCAATAGAAGAGATGACAGTCACATGGAGTGTGTTATCTTGGGAGGAGGAGTTGAATCGAGAGGAGTTGTTGGCCTTACGCATTAGACAGTTGGAAAGAAAGTCAGAAGACATAGAGGTAGCAACTACAAAGTTAAGGGTAGCAAGGATATAGTACAAGAAACGGTTTGACAAAAGGCATAGACTTAGACCAAGAACCATACAAGATGGGTATTGGGTATTGGTTTATGATAGCAGTTTAACCAGCATAGTGCCATGCGTAAAGTTTTCAAAAGATGGTTTGGACCCTATGTGGTAAGACATGTGTTTGATAATGCTACTTATGCATTAAATGAGCTGGATGGGACAACCATAAAACTTTTGATAGCAGGGAAAAGAATCAAATTATTCAAAAGGCGGGAATCTATTGCCTATGAGTTGCTAGAATTGGAAAAAATAGTGGCCATGATATAGGGGCTAGCTAGGAAGATATGGAAGATAAAGAAGCAAAGGATATGGTTGCAGAGGATGATGAGGACTCACAATCCGGTGACAACTAGGATTTTGGCACATACCAGAGGATGTGCAAGTTCAGAGGGGGTGGATGTCATGATGTTATGAGGACACATTGTGAAAAAGTATAGAATGCATCATCATCCAACTTCTTTATTGATCTAGATAGTCAATGTGATTTGAGCCATTAGTACTAGTGTAAGTTGTATGGATTATCTGAAAATACTAGATTTTTGGATAATTTTATTCTATTTTTGATATTATTTATTGTAAAAATCCGAAAAACCTAGAAAAAGCTTCTAGATTAGGATGGCATGCAAAAAGCTAGTTGCTTTTTCAGCCAATTATGAGATTTTTCATAAAAAAGACAGATTGGCAAAATCGTGCGCGTCACGATCGCTGTAAACAGGCTGAAAACTACAGATTGAACTGAAGGAAGAAGAAGGAGTGATCTAGGAGATCCGTGACCAGGTGTCCTAAGGTTTTACCCCCCTTTTGGAGCCAATGAAGCCATCAGATTTGGGTTTCAGACAGCAAAGAAAGAGCTGATTTTTCTGATCCACGTTTTTGGTCTACAAAGGAGCTCCAGGAGAACTAATGCCTGGAGATTGCTTTTGAGTAGTGCAAAGATTCCAGGTTCTTTCAATACATATTGATTCAATTCATTGTGATTTGTTTTTGTCGTGTTTACCACTTGGGTATTCTCTATCTTCTCTTCCATCTCCTATCTCTACTTCCTTCTACTTCTGATCCTCGGTGGATTCGACCTTTCGACAAAAACCCCTCCGACAGTGTATTGACAAAATGCGCTCCACAACAGACTATGGTATCATGGCAACGTTTGAGAAAAAGAGCCAACGACGAGCAACGGATCCAAACATGGTTATAGATGAGATTGAGTATTTTGGAAACTTGCAAAGTATTGTTACGGTGGATTATCGTAGCTTCTCGATGATGCTATTCGATGTGCAGTGGTTCAAACTATTACTTGAAGGAGCTGGAGCAATAGTTCGACGAGGTCCATCTGGATTTCTTGAAATAGATTTCGAAAAAAAATGGAGAGATTTGCGTGACACCTTTGTGTTGCCTGCCCATTGTGAACAGGTGCATAAACTCATTTGTTTGTTAATTGTATTACGACATGGTACATGTCACAATAGTTAAATCTCTCTTGTACATATTTGTAAACATGTAATCTTCTATCCAAACCCTCGACAACCTTGATGGTAGTATGTTATACCTTTAGCTCCCTGAAGTGTGAGAGTATATGATCAAAGCGATGTTCTGAGCATAGATGAGAACAATATGCAAATAGAGGGGTCGATATTGCAAAGGGTGGAGGCCACCGAAAGCTTGGAGCATGTAGAGGAGCCAGCATCGGGTAACAATGATGAAAATATAGGAGTCTAAGAATTCTTTGAGAATGAGGTGGACTCATCCTTTTGTGGTGACATGTCTATCGACCTTCTAGTTTATGCCGAGTTGTGTCAAGAGATTGACATGGGACCATAGGATACTTCATACTTGGAGCATCCACTTACTCAATTCGTTGACTAATCGCTTATAAGGGTACATAAGATATGCATTTTAAGTAAGATAAAATTTTTAAGATTTATATTACCGTGCTTTGTATGATTTAAATTGATTATGCTAACATCATTTTTTTTCTGTGCAGGTGACCTTTGTGGATACTTAGATCATCAGGATGAGTCGAGGGATGAGCGATGAGGAGTTGTAGGATATCTTCATGTGCATGTCTCTAGATCAGATGGCAAGATTCGGAGACATGGAGGACCAGAGCTATCTCAAACATCGTCAGGCCGCTCTATTAGATCTACTTTGGCGTGATCAAATGCTTCAGTTTCGAGCAGACGAGGTCGACGCTCCAGACTTAGGCCAGACAGAGGGAGTGCTTTAGGATCAAGGGGATGTTACTGAGATACAGATGCAGTAAGCCCACGGTCGGCTCAAGTTACAAGTGCTACTCCTTGCTCTTGTAGCGGTTCTAGAGACCATGGCTCAGGTGGTTGTTGTGGAGGCATAGAATCAGTGTCTTTGTCTCATTGTTTTGCTGGAGTTGTGTCACCTCCAAGATTTGTCACACCTATGGGGACATCTACTCCAATCACTTCGGCTTTTGCTCAGTCGTCCGCAGGTGGCACCCCTATGGGTGCTACTCCAATAGATACTACCCCAGTCGGTACACCACATGTACAGGGGTCTCCTGGATATGCCCAGAAGCGTGGTCACAGATGGGAGAGGACCCATCTTAGGCATGCCCCAGAGGGGTATGCCTACCTTGTAGATGGTAGGTCAGGAGCCATCATCATGAATGATGAGGGGAGGAGGGTGATGGCTCGCATGAGAGAGTTGTACCAATAATTTTTTGGGCACAATGTCTTGGATCATTGGAAAAACATATGGGAGGGGAGCAAGGACTACATAGTAGCATCATCCTTGCATGAGGAGTTTCCAGTACCAGCTGCAGTACATAGGTTTTCTATAGGCTGGATGATGGAGTGCATGCGTGCATATATGTCACACAGACGATTGGACGCACCCAAGGCACTCAAGAGTGGGGCTGCAAAGCTCAAGTGGCTAGACACGGATGACTGGTACTGACTGAGGGAGGAGGCTACAGATTCTCAAGGATGTTGGAGACAGCAGCACAAGGCGGCGAGGGTATGACTAGAGACCGGAGTGGTCCACCATCTTGGGAGTGGTGGCCACAGGACATATTTGGAGGACTTTGTAAGTTTTTCTTTTGTTTTGCTTGCTTATTTTTTTGCAATATCTTTTGTATTGACAATCATGCTTCTAACAGTTAGTATTTTGTTTCCTTTGCAACACTCCATTACAAATCGCGATCTGACCGGCCTTGAGACTCGATATGCAGAGAGGCACAGTCTCACTGCATTGATCGATCGATTGTATGGATGTGACAGCCTTGTAAGTCACTCATCTTTCTTGTCCATAGTTACCATGTTTAATTAGAACATCTAATTCAACCTAGGGATCACTAGGTCCCTTGTAGATTCATTCTATGTTTTAGGACACAATCCTAATGTAATTTGAATCTAAGTTTTTATCGCTAGACCCTTTCATGCATTTCTAGTGATAATTTGAGACAGTTTAGAAACCCTTTTATTAAGCAATCCAATCATCCTTCTATAAGAGATATTTCACAACATGATGCTCTTCTCAAATGTGCAATTTTTTACAAGACTCAATACTTTAAATCTATGGGTCTTGCATTGAGGTTACACTTACAAATGGTGGTTTTAAAATTATCACCTCCTACTTGGAGCAAGTTCATCTAACCATGTTGTAGAAATTGTTTATCCTTGCACTATTTTCTTGGATGACTGAATACAAGGGAACTTGGTTATTACTTCAATAAAGATCATTCCCTTTTGCTTATGCAACTTTGGGGCCTATTCCAAGTCGTACTTCTCTTTAGTGCCATGATGTTTTCTCCTTTGAGGCTTCAAATTCTTCTATGATTCTCTACAACAAAGCTTTGTCTCATGATCACTTCAAAGGAGTCCTCTTCTCTCTTTCTTCTCAATCTCTTCCTCTCTCTTTCCTTGTCAATCTCTCTTCTCCCTCTATCTCCCTCAATCTCTCTCTCTTTTCCTCTCAATGTCTTTCCTCTCCCTCTATCTCTCTCTCTTTCTCTTTCAATGTCTCTTCTCTCCCTCTATCTATCTCTTTCTATCTTTCCCTATTTTAGCATTTTTTAAAAAAAGTTTATGAGGAATAAAAAAATCCTTTTAAGGCTACAGATTTATATTCTAACTCTCCTCTCCCTCTTTGCGCATGAGAAAATAATGTTAACAAAAAGAGGGGGGAGAGATGCCTTAATTCTTAAGGTTTGTATAGCCTTAATCTCGTTGTGTCAGTTGGTGGGTGTTGACTGCAATGGAGTTGAGGACTATGAGAGAGCATGTGAAGGTGCATGCTTCTTGTCATTTGAATGGTAGCAGTGTTGGGCTAGTTATAGTCCAAGTTGAAGCATGTCAATCAAGGCATGTCTCATGTGTATACCCAAGGATGAGCATGTGGACTAGAAGCAAAGAAGAATTTCATGCATTCACACCATGGAGGCTTCCCAAGAAGAGAAGCATGTGAAAAGCACCCTTGAAGGTGCAAGTTCAAAGAGGATGTAGCTGAGACTTTGGGAAAGAAGGTTTCAAGAAATACAAACACTCACATTTTGGGAATATTGGTAGACCAAAGAAAGAAGATTTTGGTGGCTAAGGAACATGAGGTGCATGGTTGGACACTAGATCTAAAGTTTGTGTGGGTTGCAATTATCACAATTACATTAATGGTGTCAATTATGTAATATACTCTAGTGTGTTAAGAAGTATCATGACACGTAATGTTTCTTTTAGCCATGCTAAAGATGTCTTTGAGGAGTAAGGAGAAGTTTGACACCTAATGCAATGAATTGCAATATGTGATAGTTAAGAGAGCTATGGCCAAGCCTCCTGAGGCCAATGCTATTGAATTTGAGCTTGATGATGAAGGATGACCTCATGGAAGAGGGCTTCGCCATGGATGAAGGTGATGCACACTCCCAAGATCAAGTCTGGGTGGAACTTCAGGGAGATGGTATATATGATGTGGTGTTTTGATGAGCAGTTGGATGGAGGAATTGGGATACCATAGTTTATGCAGTTTGGATGTTGTTTAAGGTGTGAGATTGGGGTGTCCCATGCATATCTCCTCTTGGATATTTGAGATACATAGGCATTGGCAAAACATTCTCTGAGTCATGACATGACCCTTGTGCCCCCAATGAGGATGAGTCCCTTAATATGAATTTTTCACTATCAATGGTTGCTTGCATGATCAATATGCTTAGATATTTCCATGGATATATGGAATGAAGGCATAAATGCATGGGTTAACAAGATGAGAAAGTTATGTAGTTGGTCATGCATGTCACAAATTTTGAGGAGCTTCTTCTTTGTTCATCCTACGAAATTTGGCATTATTGACAAATCATATAGATACTAAAGGACTTTTATCAACTCCCTCTCGATGAGATCATTAAGATAGATTGCTATTTATGAATGTACATATTCATTATCGAAGAAAGGATAGGACCTACCTTATAGGATATTCAAGTTGCATTGATTAGTATGTGGAGAAAAGAACATCTAAATTCCACACATGCATATGAGAAGGATGGATATACATCAAAAGTTACTTCTTTCGATGAAGGATATTATTTCTCTTTGACAGATACCATCATGCATTGTAGTGATGCAATGAGGGGATGGGCTTTGGTGAGGCCCCTTCATTGTGTATTGATATAAGACTTGCAAGTGTCATACTTGATGGTAGTGATGTTGGTTTGGGATTATTATTCTTTGAAGAGGGTTTAAGTTTTTCATGTGAGTTTAGAGATGCTTTGTGTAATGGCTCTAATTACATCAATGATGACTTGGAGAAGAGAACATCTGTACATGCAGATGAGGAGGATGGGTATGGATTGAAGGTTACAATCCGATAATTGCTCTTTTATAGGTACCATCATGAGTTGCAATGATGCAAATCAAGGGGGTTGGGACTTGGTGAGTCCCCTTCATCATGTGGTCATATTAGACTTGCAAGTGTCACACTTGATGGTGGTGATGTTGGTTTGGGATTGTTCTTCTTTGAAGAGGGTTTAAGAATTTCATGTGAGTCTAGAGATGTTTAAGTGTTTTGTGTGAGTATAGAGATGTTTTGTGTAATGGCTCTAGTTGCATCAACAATGTGATGGTACAATTTATGGGTGTAGTGGTTTGGTGAATGATAATATTGCATTTGGGAATGATGATATGGTTGCAAGGTAAGATAATGGATTTTAAGTAGTTGATAGAAGAAAATATAAGCACTAATATTGTAGGTAGGGAGGCGAGAGCAATATAGAGAATTGCACTCTAGATTTGGATTACACTTTATGAATTGGATGATTGCTTTCTAATGGGAAAGAATATAAATATGATCATATCAATGTTACAAGGATTTATCCAAGCAAGGAACACCATGGGAAAAGAATATCTATGGCATTGTAAATGAATATGTAGAATTGGACATTTTCTATAAAGATACCCAAACAATAGAGCATATGTTAGAGGAACTTGGGTTCAATGAGGATGTTGATCTCATGGACATGTTGGATGAGGGTGCAAAGGATATACCTATCAAGAGTTGAAAATGGTAGAAAATGGAAGGTTGGAGAAGGGCAAAAAAGTGAGTTTTTAAAGTGATATTTGAGTGAGACTTTTTTGGAAAACCTCTCTTTTCTTGTTCCATAAAGTTCACTTATTCCACCCTTAGATGTACCAACCTATGCTTCCACTTCCACTACCACCACCATCACCACAACCACTGCTAGCTTCACCACCACCACCACTACCTTCACCACCACCTTCACTCTTCCCTCTCTCTCTCTCTCTCTCTCTCTCTCTTCGTGAATAGTAATCTTTGTTACACAAACATATATATAATATATATATATATATATAATATATTATTTATAAATAAATAAATATATATATATATCTACATGTAAGTACCTCATTCTCTCCATCTCTCTCTCTCTCTCTCTCTCTCTCTCTCTCTCTCTCTCTCAGCTTCAACTTTTATGGATGGATCGAAGTGTAAAAAAAATGACATGACGCAGCGAATAGAATCTGAGAAAGAGATAGAGAGTACACAACAGATAAGAGGAGAATAACAAAATTTCTTTATGTCCAAAAAATTGATACAAAGATGGCTCTGTCCACCCTTGTGCGCTTCCACTGTGAAGCTTAGATGGTGATCTAGATAGAAGATAGGTGAAGAGAAACTCTGATTGGGTGAAAGATGGATGATAGATGTCTGTGGAGGGGTTTAGATTTTATAGCTTGTGAAGGAGGTCATGATGGATGACCTTCCATATGCACCTGTGTTTGTTGACCTTCCATGTGCCCATGTGTCTATTGACCTTCCGTATGCACATGTGTCTGTTGACCTTCCATATGCACATGTGTTTGTTGACCTTCCATATGCACATGTGTTTGTTGACCTTCCATGTGCCCCTCCACTAATTGGCCAGGAATATTCTAGGGAATATTCCATTTACCATTGGCTAGGGCCCGTGATAACTCTCTTACCCTGCAACTCGTTGCAATGTGCCTCGAGTTGCTACCAGCTTAACTACTCTATCTAACCCAAAGATTAGCCATCTGGTCACATAGACCTCATCTAACATACAAGTGAGGACTCAACCAATGTCAGGGCTCACATATGGCTTCTCCTCATAATGGGGGCCTTACAACTTTGAGCACCATGGATCATTGGTGGCATCTTATGAGGGTGGGGCATTGAGCATATCTAACACCCCCCCTCAATGTCCACCTGCAGGTGAACTATATCCTCGGCCCAATGCCAAGTGAAGATGAACTTGAAGCAGATCCTTCATAAGTGCTTTGGTGAAGATATCCGCTCTATTCTCCTATGTTGGAAAGTAGACCAATTCCACTATCCCATCCTCAATCAAATCATGCACATAGTGATACTGGATCTTTATATGTTTGGTGTGCGCATGAAACATTGGTTTTTTGGAAATGGTGATGCAACTCTGATTGTCACATCTCAGCACAGTTGGTTCTTCATCCTGCACTCCCATATGCCATAGGATCTTTCTCAACCATACTGCTTCACATGTAGCAAAACAAGCTGCCTTGTACTCTACTTCGGTAGAAGACAATGCCACTATTGGCTACTTCTTACTAATCCAAGAGAAAATTCCTGATCCTAAAGAAAAATAATAACCAAAAAAAGACTTCCTGGAATCATTGTCTCCTGCCCAATCTGAGTCACAATTCCCCACAATAGAAGTTTCGGAACTGTATGTGATACCATAGTCAAGAGTTTCCTTCAAGTATCTGAGCACCCGCATCCCAGCTTTCCAATGACTCTCATGAGGTTTGTTTGAGAACTTGCTCAAAACACCAACAGCAAAACTGATATCTGGTTTAGTGTTACACAAGTAGATCAGACTACCAACCTCCTGTACCTCCCAATGTCTACTAGTGCTGATGTATCCTCAATGGATAACTTTGCATTCACCTCCATAGGTGTAGCTATCTCGTTGCACTCGGTCATGCCAAATGCCTTCAAGATCTCCCATGCATACTTCTTCTGAGAGATGAAGATCCTTCCTGGCTCTTGCCAGCAGACTTCAATCCCCAAACAATAGTGCAGCAAGCCTAAGTCTATCATTTCAAACTCAGAACTCAAAGCCTTTCAAGTTTGGTTGATCATATCTTCATAGTCACCTATAAGAAGGTCGTCCACATATAGGACAATCACTATAGACTTTTTACCATCCTTGTAAACATACAAGTTAGCATATGAGACACATCTTTTGAATTTTAAGCTTAAAAAGAACTTATCTATTCGCTGTTGGTACCATGCTTTGGGGGCTTTTTTTAGCCCATACAATGCCTTCTTCAGCTTACACACTTTGTTCTCAAAATGGGGGGCCTCAAACCCTGGTGGCTGAGCCACATACACCTCCTCCTTAAGGTCACCATTTAAGAACGCTGATTTAACATCCATTTGGTAAACTGACCATTGCTTCTGGGTGGCCACTACAAGTACTATGCAAATAGTGGTCATTCGGGTAGTTGGGGAAAATGACTCTTGAAAATCAAACCCTTCAACCTATGAAAATGAAAATCCTTGGGCAACCAGTCTAGCTTTGTACTTTTCTAAGGTATCATCAGCCTTGTACTTTACCTTCCAGATCCACTTGGTGCCAATAACCTTCTGCTTTGCTGGCAGATCCACCAGCTCCCAAGTGTCATTCTTCATTATGGTGTCATACTCGGCTTGCATAGCTGCCTTCCATGATGGATCTAATAATGATTCTTCCAAGTTAGTTGGCTCCTTTACTTCTCTCATAATCTCAGCCACCATCAAGGCCATATTGACTATGTGAGCATAAGCCCTCCTTTTCTCCTCTATTCTCTGAGACCTCCTTGGTCCGTCTGCCTTCTCCTTAAAAAATGCAGGCATAAGATTATTGTGGTCATAGAGCTGCTTTACCCAATGCGGCAATGGATTTTCGGATGGGTTGATGTCAGGTTGGTAAACTTTTCCCTCATCATCTAAAGATGATACTTCCTCCTCCTTGAACTTGCCTTCTCCTCCTCCACTGTATGTGGCTCCTCCTTGAACACCACATCACGGCTCACGATGATCTTCTTTGCCTCTTGGTCATATAATTTGTAAGCCTTCTACTCATCACTATAACCCAAGAAGATACATTTTCTGCTTTTTGGTTTTAACTTGTTTCTCTTCTCATCTAGAACATGTGCATAACATTCACATCCAAAAATTCTGAACTATGAGACAGATGGTTTCTTACCAGTGTAAGCCTCATGAGGTGTTTTTTCCTTGAGAGCCTTTGTGTAGCTCCGATTTAGAATGGAGACTGCAATATTAACAACTTCAGCCCCAAAAATGGTTAGGCAATCCCTTTCCCTTTAGCATGCATCTTTCCATCTCCACAATGGTGCGATTCCTGCGTTCAACAACACCGTTCTGCTGAGGTGTGTGAGGTGTTGTCAATTGATGCTTGATCCCTTTTCTCTTGCAAAAGTCTTCAAACTCCTTTGAGTTGAACTCACCACCATCATCTGTTCTAAATTTCTTCACACTTTTCCCTGTTTCATTCTCAACAAGTTTTAGCCATTCTTTATTTTTACCAAAAGCTTGAGCCTTATCACGAAGGAAGTACACCCACATCTTCCTACTGTAGTCGTCGACAATCAACATAAATAAGAAGATCCCCCCAAGGCCTGTGTAGGCATCTTACTGCACAAGTTAGCATGCACCAACTCTAGAGGATCCTATGCTCTATTCTTGCTTTCTTGTGGAAATGCCTTTCTCTATTGCTTGCCCATCATACAAGCTTCACATAGTTCCTTCAATTCAGTCACTATAGGTAGGTGAGCAACCATACCTTGCTTTGCATCTCCTTCAACACTGTAAATCTGATGTGTCTAAACCTTTCATGCCAAAGCTTACTTATGCCCACTCCAGTGGTGTCTATAAGAGCACTTAGCTCATACAGGTTATTCTTTCTTTCTCCTTTTCCAACAATTTTGCCAACATTGTCAAGAATTTCTGCACCTGTCTTCTTGAACCTCACTTCATGACCAAGATCAGTTATGGCAGCAATTGATAATAGATTTCTCATAATTTCAGGAACATACAACACATCTGAAAGCTTTTTGAATTCACCATTTACAACAACAAAAGAAATAGTACATGTGCCTGCAGCATGGCATTTTGCATCATTTCCAATCGTCACAGTGATGGATTCTTTTAGAGGCTGCATAGAACTATATAGACCTTTCTTGTTGGTCATGTGACGGGGGAGGCTCCACTATCCAACACCCATGAGTCAGTGGTAGATTCTTCTTGCGCCAAGGAGCACACTTCCTCAATGGTTGCCATGAATAACTCCAACTCTGCTTCAGCCGTATTGGCTGTCTCTTTCCCTTTACTTTTAAGGGTACCATTCTTTTCATCTGCCTTCTTGACAAGACAATCTGCGATTGCATGTCCTTTCTTCTTGCAATAGAAGCACTCTCCTTGAAACTTCTTCTTACTGCCCTTCTTCTTTTTGTCCCTATCATTTTTGGTGGAGGAACCACCTTTGCCTTTTGCATTGGCAGAGAATGCAGCATCTCCATTGTTGCTTCCTTCTTGGGCTTTCAGCCTCAACTCCTTCTCCATCAATAATGCACAAAACTCCTCAAAAGTCAAAGCTTGAGGTCTCACCTGAGTATTAAGGGCAGTTACTAGTCCATCAAACTTTTGTGGACAATTTCAAAGACACCTCCGAGCTAGCTCTTCGCTAGTCTTTTGTATCCTAGCGCCGACCATCTGGTTGTGCACATTCTTAATCCAAGTAATGAATGCTTCAATGGTCTCTCCTTCAACAAACTTCTATGTTGCTAGTTGATTCTCCAAGTTTTGAATCCTTGTTTGGTTTCGTGTTTCATGCTGACTCCTCAGTACATTCCAAGCCTCTGATGCTTTGGTTGTATGCTGAATCAAAGTCAGAATAGCTTGTAACTAAGGCACACAATGCATCTACATTCCTTTGTTTCCAAGCTCGTAGAAGATCTGTATTCAGAGGAATCATCACACTAGAATTTGATGGGTCAGGGGTAGGGTGTGGTTCTGCGTCAGTCCCCAACACAGTCTCCAAAAGCTCATAAGAATCAAGGATAGTTGTAATTTTGAACTTCCACAAGGTGTAGTTTGTACCATCTAACTTGCCTTCGTTGAAGGTTGGTGGACGAATCCTCAGTCTTTGAATAGCTGATACAGTAGCACCACCTTCTGCACCACTTCCTAATGTGCCATAACTACTTCTCGAAGACAACATCATTCCTCTTTGATGTTGAAGCCTTTGCCTCTTGCGCACTCTTTGATCCCTAGATCCCCCTAGGCTCTGATGCCATGTAAAAAAAAATTACACGGCGCATTGAACAGAATCTAAGGAAGAGATAGAGAGTACACAACAGATAAGAGGAGAATAACAAAATTTCTTTATCTCCAAACAACTGATACAAAGATGGCTCTGTCCACCCATGGACTTCCACTGTGAAGCTTAGATGGCAATCTAGACATAAGATAGGTGAAGAGCAACTCTAACTGGGTGAAAGATGGATGATAGATGGCTGTGAAGGGGTTTAGCTTTTATAGCTTGTGAAGGGGTTCATGATGGATGACCTTCCATATGCACTTTTGTCTGTTGACCTTCCATGTGCCCATGTGTCAGTTGACCTTCCATATGCACATGTGTCTGTTGACCTTCCATATGCACATGTGTCTGTTGATCTTCCATGTGCCCCTCCACTTGTTGGCCAGGGAATATTCCCTTTACCATTGGCTAGGGCTCCTGACAACTCTCTTACCCTACAACTCGATGCAATGTGCCTCAAGTTGCTACCAGCTTAGCTACTCTGTCTAACCCAAAGATTAGACCCACAACGGTCACCTTTTTGCCATCCGGTCACATAGACCTCATTTGACATACAAGTCAAGACTCAACCAATGTCTGGGCTCACATATGGCTTCTCCTCATAATGGGGACCTTACAACTTTGAGCACCATGGATCATTGGTGGCACCTTATGAGGGTGGGGCATTGAGCATATCTAACATGAAGAATTTAAGAGGTGATAAGCATTCTTGCCCATATAATGCTTGAAAGGGAGTCATTGCAATGCTTTGTTGGAAGAAAGAATTGTAGGCATATTCTACCAATGGTAAGTACTCGATTCACTTCTTTGGTTCTTTGCTACAATAGGCTCTCAAAATATACTCTAAGACTTGGTTTACTCTTTCCATGTGCCCATTGGTTTGTGGGTGGTACATTATGTTAAAATATGATTGAGTTTTGATGACTTGAAAGAGACTAGTCCAGAACTTGGAGGTGAAAAGAGCGTCATGATCACTAATAATCCTTTTTGAGAGCCCATGTAGATGGAATATATCCTTGATGAAGATTCTTGCAATATTGGAGGCTTTATAGGTCATCTTTACTAAAATAGCATGAGCTACTTTGGTCAACATGTCTAGTATTACCAAGATACAATCATAGCCTCCTTGAACAGTGGTTAAACCAACTATAAAATTTTTACTGATGTATTCCTGTTTCATTTGTGGAATGCCAAGAAGATGTACTCCACAAGCAAGCTTAACGCATTCAACCTTGACCCTTTAAGAACTTACACATTGAGTCACATATCTAAGGATGTTTTCTTCCATTCCAACATAGTATTAGCTTCTTCTGAGTGCATTTAGGGTTTTGATATATCCTCAGATGTCCAACTACCGAGGTATGTGAGCTTCTCACAAAAATTTCTTCTTCAACTCCTAGCTTTTTAGCACACAAAGTCTTTGTTGATAATAGAGTAGCCCATTTTGTAAGATGAAATCCTTGAATTTGGCTTTTTATTTAGGGGTTTTTCTTTCTAAGCATACAATCCATCTTATTCCTAAGAAATATGGATCTTTAGATCCTTCAGTAGGTACAACTTCCAAAATTGGGTTACTAGGAATTGAGATGAGGCTTGGAAGGTTTCCATATCTAGAAGGGTCTTTCATAATCAAAAAGGTTAGGAAGGCCTTGTGGATTGAGAGCATCATCCACAACATTTTCCTTGCCATATGATACCAGATCTTGAAGTCAAATTCTTGCATGAGTTCTATCCACCTTCTTTGCCTCATATTAAGTTCTGGTTGGATGAAGATCCATTTACAGCTTTTATGGTTGGTAACAAGGGTGAATCTTTGTCCAAGTAGATAACAATGCTATAGTTTAAGGGCATGAATGATTGCCAAAAGTCCTAGATCATGTGTACAATAATTCTTCTCATAGGGTTTGAGCTTTTGGAAAGAATACACTATGAATTTTCCTTCTTAAGAAACAACACATCCTACTACAATGATACTTGCATTAGTGACATCCTCAAATGCTCGAGGGAAGTCATGAAGCTTTAGTATTGGTGTAGTAGTAAGACATTCCTTTAGGTTTTCAAAGATTTCTTATTCTGTAGGGTTCCATACTATCCTTGTCTACTTTTTGAGTCTAGTGAAGGGAGTGGCAATAAGGGTATAATCTTTGATAAAAATATGATACCACCCTATGAGTCATAGGAATCCTTGGATTTCTTGGATAGTTTGGGGAGGTGAACACTCTTGGATATCCTTTAATTTTCTAGGATCAATTGATATCCCTTTGGCTAAAACAATGAATCCAATATATTCAATCTTCTTCTTAAAGAATGCGCACTTGCTCCACTTCACATAAAGCTTGTTTGCCCTCAAGGTATTAAGGAGAATTGGGTACGGTGATCTTTTTCTTCTTTGGAATAGGTCACGATATCATCATATACAAGGAAAAATTCATCACGATAAGGTCTCAAAATGTCTTTGACCAAATTGTTGAAAGTATTGGTGCATTGGTCAATCCAAAATTTGAAATGGTCATATCTCGTGTTGAAAGGTGTTTTTGCAATATCCTATTCGTTAATTTGTATTTGGTAGTAGTTTGACCTTAGGTCAATTTTTAGAATAGTTGAAGCTTGAATGGAAAAATGTGGAATGTTTGAGCGGCAAGATACATGTTTGGCATGAAGACATAGGTTCCTTGATCTATGATAATAGCTCTGCAAGTCAACTTACAACTTAAAATATTTTTTTAATGATTCATTGTATGTAATAGAAAGCCAGAGATTGCAACATGTCCCATTGTTGCCACTATCTAGTGGTGAATGGTTGACTGATAGCTTGGAGTTGTCAGAGCATATAAATCCAAGATAAAATCTGACATCAATAGTGCTATGAAACCCACCACATGCTCCAAAGATATGCATCTTAGTTGGTTTATTCCATTCTCATTGTTTGCACATTTGTTTGATTCATGTGATGTTCTGAAGAAAACAAAGCTTACTTATCAATGCAAGTGTCCATCTGAGGAATGGATTAGTCAACTATTGGGTGAGTCTTAGCAAGTCAAAAGAACACATTTTGATGAGACAATTGAGTGCAAGGTCAACCAATCTGATCTCACATTCAAGTAAATCTTTTTTACTAATTTGAATGCCTTGATTTAATTGGCATTGGTCTTGCTTAGATGAATTGTTGTGTTATTCACATTTACTTACCATTATTTTTGTTTTTATTACAAGTATTTCATCGCTAGACAAACTCCGTGCATTCATTTTCGATATAGAAGATGGCAACTTTTGCGAGGGGAGTGGATTAGCTTGGATCAAGATACCCGAGATGAGACACATACAGCTCTCATAGACGTGCTTATCTTATGGAATGGTCATAATCCTTTTGTGGTTAGCACACAGAGCCATTGGCCCATTTCTTTTCTGAGACAAGAAATCCAATTAATGTCCAATGTCAAGATTCGTAGTGAGCAATCCATGACATAAAAACAATGTGCTTCTCCACATATCCTTGAGATAGTGGAATCCTTATAATTTTTTTTATAAAGAATGAATATAATTTTTTTAAAATTCTGAGTACTTTGAATTTAGATAATCTTCATGTAGTGTGATCCAAGCATGTGATAATACATACTGTAATTATAAGTCATTCATGCTAGTTAAAATCATAATTAAATTGCAAGCTCGAGTTCTATAATCTATGCAATATTGTCTTTGCATAATGATATATTGTAGCTCATCTCTTCTACTTATTTCTTAAAATTAAATATTAAATTGGATCCAAGGTATTTTGAAGGTATTTTAGATTTCCTTTCTTAAAAATTTTCTATATTTTTTGTAGTTAGGCCTGAATATACTTAGTGATCCAAGTATATTCGAGAATATAATAATGTAGAATGAAGAATTTGTTTGTATGAGTAATTTTAACACTTACTTTAAAGTATTGAAATAAAGAAACTAAGATAAGAGTTCTAATTTGAAACTTTAGGGTTAAAAAAGAACCATTATTTAAAACCCTAGATACATAAAAGCTATAACTCCAAACTCATTTTCACTTTCATTCTCTAATTCCCTACGCTTGTGCTCTCCTTCTTTCTCTCTTTGTGTGCCATGTCTACCCCTCCCACCGTCGTCGCATGGATTAGATCCACAGGCTACGCACACATAGGAGACTAGATATACCCTAGGTTTTGTGCAACCTTGAGTCTAGAGAGCTTGTTTTCCATCATAGACCCTTGCTCTAGTATACTGGTATCATTTTGTGATGCAGCAAGCCCTCTCACCAGACTCTCCTCTCAATTGGGTCGCCATAGATTTCTTATATAGTTTACATGTTGGATCAAGCCATGCAAAGGTAATAAATTGAGCCCTCGTGCATGTGGGGCAGCAACTCCGCACTAGAGCAATGCCCACCTCATCCGAAGACCACACCATGATGGATCTCATAAAGTGCAATGCAGCATTTTCCATATATGTTTTGTGCACTGAGGTGCAAGAGGACAGTAAAGAAGACATCAACACACCCTCTCAGTCACAACTAGAGTATTTTGAGAGGGAGCCTGAGGAGATCACACTCAATCCGAGAGTAGAGGTAGCACAAATCACCCACCTTCTTGCGTTGTTGAGACACCAACAAGCGATGAGCCACCCCTGGCTTCTCTCCATGCTATCATCATCCAGGGGGTGGAATATTTACTTATGCAGGATGTACTAGAAATTTTGGAGTTAGGGGAAGAAGAGCTTTATTGTATCATGGTACGTGATGCACTTGATGATTTTATAGATTTTGATATACAATATGTGCCACCACATGTTGATGAGGTGGCTCGATATGATGGCACAAGTGTCGATGGCATCTCTGCCATTGGGAGCATCCAAGAGTAGATTGAGAATGCGGCACCATAGTATGAGACCTCAAATGAGGAGCTTGAGCGGTTGCAAGAAAGCATTTTTGGACCTCGACCCGACTACGCAGTACCTTCCCAAGAGAGAGACGAGGGTGGCCCAGTTGTTGCAGGAGCAGACCTCGATACTCCATTGCAGTAGTAAATAGATAAGCAAAGAAGATAGTGTTATTGGATTTGCGTAAAAATTTACCAGTAGGGCCTCTATGGCATCAGGAGTGTGCACATAAAATTTTTTCGGGATCAGGCTCCCAAAGCGGCCCTAGCCGGAGGCTCACATTAGGGGCCTGAATTTGCACACTCTTGATGCCCTAGAGGCCCTACTGGTAAATTTTTACAAAAATCTGATATATATATCTTTAGCACATTCCATGCATAGTGAGTCTAACACAATGAGTCTGAATTTGAACTTGTGTGATGCAGAACATTGTCTATATAGATGATTTTTCATCTAGACAAGGTAGTTGATCTAGTAGCCAACGAAGGGTGTAGGGCTCGGCATTGGAGTATATTGGCCAGCTTTTGAGCGACATTATTGTATTCCATAAGACATGCTCTCTGGCTTTTGTTGAGAACTTTTTGAAGTTGAGGGCACTAATGAAGGCTGGGCCCTTCAAGACCATCCCAACAAACTATAGCTTGGAGAAAGTGGTGTTGCTCTGACATTCAAAGCTCCTCTACTTATTCTCTACTACTAGGTCTGGGTAGCTTTTTTCCATGGTGGCCCGTGGCATGATTATTGGTGTTGAAGATCACAATGTCATTAGGCATGAACTACTAAGGAAAAATGTGTTGTTGCCCATGATCATGACCATGGGGAGTCTAGCTCAAAGAAGCCTAGGAGAGAGTAGATGTACTTAGTGCCAAATGATATCTCATCAACCAATGTAATGTAATTTGTAATCTTCTCTTGAAGTAATGAAAACCAATATTTGTTGGATTTGCGTGCAATGTAGCTTGTCATATGTGCCATTTATTATTTCTTTTTACTTGAATGTTACATGTATTTATC
Source organism: Lygodium microphyllum (assembly GCF_053477565.2). Taxonomy (NCBI): domain Eukaryota; kingdom Viridiplantae; phylum Streptophyta; class Polypodiopsida; order Schizaeales; family Lygodiaceae; genus Lygodium; species Lygodium microphyllum. The sequence goes on along the minus strand of NC_141150.1, from coordinate 78,360,988 downwards.
GGATTTATACGCAACAGGATTCGTACCCTAAATTTAATACATAGTGCTTTATCGAGTTTATGTGCAACATGTATTCGTTTGAAAGCATATAACAATAACTCAAAGACATAAATAAAACAAATAAGAAGTGAATAAACAAAAATAAGACGAACCAAAAAATTTATATTCATATTCATAACATTTTACATGGGATCCGTTACAACCAAGGTTTTACAAAATCTCTTTGGAAGCTTCATTCCGTATATGTTTTGGTAGTATAACTCTATCGTTGTTGATCTCCGCGAGGACTAACCTTTTATCGCCGAAAGAACCTCACTATCTGCAAATCCCTATCAGTGATAGTGACTCTCCTTGCATGTACTGTTGTATAGACTGAGTCTCCGAACAAGTCGATGACTCCTGCTGTTGCAACCGTATTCTATCTAGGAAGTGCCTCCTGCTGTTCTTAATGAGTATGCAGTCCATAATCTCATGCACTAGATTTTGGAATGGAGCCTTTGGTATCAAGAGGTGTGTGGTCTTCTGCTAATGGCGGATCTCATGAAGAGCCGCTATGCATGGCTTCCATCGACACTTGCGATGCTGGCATGGTGGTGGTGGTGGTGGAGCTGGGGGAGGTAGCCTCTGTATAGAATTTGTAGGCGGGTGTCTTAGGGCGGCTTGCTTGGTGTGTGCCATGTCTTCTAGGAGAGAAAAATCAAAACTCAAAAGTGAAATATGTAAAATGAATTGAAACTTTAAACTTATAGCAAAACTTTCAAAAAACCCTTAAACCTGAATTAATGTATCTAGGCTTTGGAAAAATATGATCAGTGATCCGATTGACGTGGAATTTTACCTATGGAATCCTTTAGGGTACATCAAAGGGCCTCGAATCCCCAAATTTAGGGCCCCGGATGCAAGCCTTTAGACAGGTATCCCAGAGATTTCTTATGGGGCCAATTTTTTAATATCCATGAGTTTTTATGATGCTCAGCATGTGGGTGAAGTTTCACCAGATTTCAATTTACAAAATTGGCAATTCATGAAAATGTATTAATTGGATTATACTTCACTGATACAGAAAAACTCACCACCACACCGAGTGTGTGCAACTACATATTAAATGTGTTATCAACCAAACTATGTGAAATATTGAAAACTTAAAAATTCACAAAAAATAAGTCATGGGTCAAATGGAATATCGCATATCGGATATAGTATTGCCAAATCGCTAAAAACCTAAGCTAAAAACATAAATCAAAAAGCATATTGTTGACATTAAGATTAAATCCATCCTTATTGTTGCGGATTCTACAAACAAGAACCATATCTATGGGCGTAATAGTGATACATCGAGCATGAATGGCTAAAAGTTAAGAATCACCCATTAGATCAATCAAGTAACTTTTAGCTACTTCTTGGAGAGCAAGAAAGGCTTGGCTTGACCGTTGCCCCACATTCCTTGCCTGGTTCCTTGAAAAGAACTTGTGATGATGCCCTAACTGCAGATCTTGCAGTATTTCTCACACCAACCTAGAGAATGGTGCCTTAGGAATAATCAAGTTGGCACTGTTCTGGAATTTCCTTATCTCACGTAGCGAGCTGTGCGTGGTCTCCATCTTCGCTTCTTATGTGTTGGAGGACGTGAATTACCAACTGGAGTAGTAGTGGGAGGTGGAGCAACTGGAGCATGTGGACCACCATTTCTAGACCTTGGCAAACCATCATTATTGACCACACTAGGGCCACCATTGTTGGACATAGTAGCACCACCATTATTAGCTGTAGTAGGGCCACTATTGTTGGCCACCAAGGGACCTTTGTCACTCACAATACACTCATTAGATTCAAAAGAGTGTTGAGCTCTTGCTCTTGCATGTGCCTTCTTGATAAGAAGCTTGGAACATGCCATGGTTGTGATGATGAAGGATAGAAAGGTGGAGGGTAGAGTGAAGAGTAATGGGAAAAAATGAAAGGAGAGACTTAACTTAAGTACGAAAATTTTAAACTTATTGTGGTGTAAATGAACTTTAAAATTAAAAAACATAGTTTGGAATTGACTTTGAAAAACATAGTGACAAACCTTCGAAATTTTAAACAAAATTTGCAGGACATCTCATGTTAAAGACAGGAGTGTTGATGTGTCATATCTTGGGTACCTTTCCTCTCCTGTGGACTCTAAATGCATCAAAAGTATTAACTAGGTCTCCATTTTTTGCCATCTCTCTCTTGGGTTGCCAACCATTCTGTGTGGCATTGTCTAGCTGTGTTGTTTTCATATCTTACTTTTCTCACTTCATATATTTTCCTACTTATAAATTTTTATTGAGAGGTTTTGGACTTCTTTTCTTTTTCCTTGTATCGTATCTCTAATCTCCTGTACCACTATTGTAATAATTGCCTCATAGAATTAGAATCATTAATGCCACCTCCATGATCAGTTGCCTTTTGAAAAGCACAGTGAGCTTGCTAATGAGATTGTTCCACGCCTTTAGTTGACCATATTGCCAAACTTCTTTGATTTGCAAAGTATGGACCATGTGCTTCAAGTATATGTTGCGCAAGAAGAGAGATTAGAAACACAAACTAATTTGAAATGATGATATTTTTTTCTAATGATGTCAATATTGACCATGTAGTGTGTTATATTGTTTGTAGTCCATGCCTCCACCATGGACTTATGAAATTTAGCAACTGTCTCTTTAAATGTATTGGCATCACCATCCCTAAACCTCAACTTTTGTAAGAGAGCTACTAATCTATCTAGGTGTATCCACACATCTACCTTTGCAATCCTTGCTCATCCTCCATTGCTCCAATCTGGAACAGCAAGGTGGAACTTTTTCCATGCTTCATACTTCTTTGGTTGTTTTAGAAGTATATTACCTTCCTCATCTGGAGGTGGAGATATAAACTTCCCAGCCTTGGGTCCACCAAAGCATGGTTTACAAGGGATATTTCCACTCTTTCTCGATTTCTTTTCATCTTTTTTTATTTCTACTTGGCACCCATGTAATCTAACTTCAAAGAGAACTTGTTCTACCTTCTTGCATGTAGCATCAACTTGTGACACACGCTACATCTTGTATGCAAAGCATATATATTCATATACTAGCTTCTCAATTATTTTAACCAAACAATACAATGTGCAAACGTGAACCCTTGTTAGTGGTATTTCCAAAATAGGGCGCCACTTTGGATCCACTAAAACTAGCATTTCATTTCTCATGACCTTTTGATCACGTGTTGGAGCACCTTATTGTCATGCCTTGGCAAGCCATTCTTTCTTTTCATGTTTCCCTTTCTTCCTAGTTTGCATGCAATATATGCACGGATATTTTGCATTTGCTGCATTTGATAAACAAAACATATACTTCAATGTTTTTAAATCACCTGCAAGATGCCATTCAACTTGACAATCCCCAAACCCCTCGATGTGTAAAATTGCTCCATTATTTTGCTATTGAATAGCACTGGGCATATTAGTGAGGTTAAAAAAAACTTTAAGTGCTTCATGTTCCTTCTTTGGTACTTCAAATGCTAGAAGCCACCATATTTCATTCCCTGATTGTGCAGTGAAGTATAAAGGATGGGTGGTTTCATCAATGTTGGGATCCAATGCTTAATTGATAAGTGTCATACTTACACGTTCAAGTTTTTGACCCTTAATAATCTCACTCTCATCAAGTTTGAGGACAAATTTGCCTCTACATTCTTCCATAGACATATTGTAGAACTTGACCATAGCAATCTGAACCCTACATATATCCAATACAAAGTTGTTGGATGCATTCAATACAAATACAACTTCTTTGGAACCATACTTCAATATGTTTGTATTTTCCAGATGCGTTGGCTCACCAATTAGTTCTAAAACTTTCTCATTTAGTTGTTTTCGAGCCTTCTTCACATGAAATGATTTTGGCGGAGGCATTACTCGCTTAGTTTTGAAGACTTGCTTAAATCCTGTATCCAATTGTTGATAGAGCATACTATATGACTCAGAACTCATTCCCACCTTGTCACATAATCCTTGAGCATATGTAGCAGTAAACAAGTTGCTCACATCCCTAAGCTATTCACTTGCGACACCATCTACAATGTCTCTGAATTTACGATTTTCCAATGCATTTTTTACCATATCCTTGCTTAGGACTTTGGCAATAGTATCATTCTCTGAATGAGGGAACGTATTTCTCATTGTAGCAGATTGAGCATATATCCATCTATGATATTATCCACTTCCTTTAGTTAATTGGTGAATTGGTTTAACTAATCGGATGCGCCGATGTGCTTCTTTGGTTTTTAAAGTGGGCCCAATCTCCAAAGTTTTTGTGACCTTCCTCTTTATGTTTTGATTCTCCTTCTCCAAGTCCATAACTTTAGGCTGTAACTTCATACTTTACACGTGTATAGTTTGCATGACATCTTCAATGACAATCATTGCTTATTGTAGGCTCTAGTTCTCCCTATCCTTCTCAGCCAATAATCTATCCTTTTCTATCAAAGACTACGTATTCCCTTATAATCTTGCCTGCATACTTGTCAAGGCTTGATGAACCCTTGCTAATCCTTGTGTGACAAATCTGCATGTGTATCCATACAATCCTTCATTTCCTTCATAAACAAACTTTACAAATGATGTAAGCCCTTCAAATTGTGGTGGCTTTCGAGTAATTGGATCGGGTGGATAAATGCACTCATCAACCCAAAGGTTCACATTTTTTTTCCCTACATTTCTTTCTTGTTGCATCTTTATCTTATTACATCATCCCTTTGTACAGTTCTTTTGAACATTTGTGCATATTCATCCTCCAATTCAGAGTGAATATATCTCTTTCTCTTGGTACGTCCTGCACCTGCATCCTGTAAAGAAAAATATATGCCAATTTTAACATTACACAATTATACCCTATTGATTAATAGTAAGCTAAGGAGTTGATGCCAATTTTCTGATCAATAGCAAGAACATCTAAATATATGGGAGCTGCAGATCAGCATCAATCCAGCAGCATGCAGCTAATTTTGGACTCTGGCTCAAATCACACAATTACACCCCTTTGATTTGTTATATCTATGTTCTTTTTTACCCAGTTGGATCTTGTCTCTTCCTCTTGATTCCAGTCATGATAGACCCTAATCAACCTCTAATTTGTATGTAATCTTAGCTTTTAATCTATCTCTAATCAGCATCCAATATTATCTTTTGTTCTATCCAAAATATTCTCTCTCTCTCTCTCCCTCAAGAAGAATTGATCAAATATATTTAAACACATTTATATAGAAGCTTGGCTAGTGAAGAGTAATAATATTATCTTATCTTCTACACTAATTTACTCTCTGTCACTCTATCACTTATTTTCTTAGTTCATCTCATATAGTCCTCTCTCTTACCCTCTGTGTGTGTGTGTGTGTGTGTGTGTGAATTGACACTTACGGAGTAAACAACAACTATGAAGAATAATAACATCACAGATATTAAAAAAATAAAGATACCTCCATTATCACTTGATTGCTTGTAGTATAGAATGTTGAAGAGGAAGATATCTTATAGCACAGTACTAAAGAGTGCTTGTAGCAGGGTAGAGAGTGTTGTAGATAGAGATTATTTGATTTTAGCAAATGCTATCAAAACCACTCCTGAGATTGCTTGTAGCAGGGTAGAGTGTTGTAGATACTACTCAGTGTTGCTTTAGAAGAATTCGTATGCAAGAAACCATATTTTGGAGGGAAGGAGAAGAGTACACAACATATCGGACAAAACTAGAGCTTTGAGAGGGAATGAAGAAATACCCAGAAACAAGCATATACTTGTCCAAAAGCGATAAAAATTTACAATGAAACTCTGGAGTCAAAAAGGTGTCTCTTGGTAAAAAAAATCTTAAAATATGATGTGTACGTCATTTTATATCATTTTTGAACTTCCACTTTTTTAAGAAGTAATAATGAGAATGATTCTAATATGTTTTCATGTTGAAAAGTCATGAGGGCATTAAATAGTCGTATATTAATAATTGGCTCCATTTTTAGAGAAAATAGAATTGTATTTTTTTAGTTATGAGGATTTAGAGAAAAAGTGACATTATTCAATAGTTTGAGAATAAAATAATAGGTGAAATCTATTGAAAATACAAATAGGAGATTTGCTTGATTGTAGAAGATCTCTTATTCTAATGTTATTTTGGAATCTCTTTTTAGAGAGAGAGATGTGAGAGAATTTCCTTAAGGGGCAAAAAAGTGTCCATATTTCTCCTAATGCTAAATGCTTCATATGTGAGATAGACCTAAAGAATGGTCTAGTCATCTAAATCTAAATACTACAGGTTTTGGCATGGATGGTGATGACTAGGATTGATTCCTAAATGACTATCAAAGACTATCAATCCTAAAGAAATTTAGGTATAAGTATGTTATATGGCACATGATGTATTTCAAACCTTTTCACTATAGCTTATGGACATAGCAATTTTTGATTTAGTTATGATGTTGCCCTAATTACTCTCAAGATTTCTCTCTGAACAAATTGATATGAGATCCGAGACAAAAGTTCTAGATTACACAATAAACTTTACCTAGTGGATGCCCAAAAAGTTAAGCACAATGAAAAATATATTTTAAGGGCTCGAATCCTTGAAGAACTCAACTTGATCGAAGCTTTCTAGTTTTTTGAAACCAAGGATTTAGGAGCCCATATTCTTGTAAATGAGCAATTGACTAATCAATATCAATATCTTTACTCAAATCTCACAAAATCATAAGCCCTAGTCACATTGGATTATGACCTCATAAATCCTTTATTCCTAACCTAAAGATATCAAGTCATCTTGATTATCCTTTCTTAGCCAATGATGTATATAAGAGTCCTCGTTAAAGATATATAATCAAGCTTAGCAAGATCACTCTTAGTTTGCTAGTTGAATATAAGTTTAAACTAGCCAAAGAATAAATAGCTTATGGAATTCAAGAGATTTTTATGGCTTGCACTTGATAAGGGAATGGATTTCATTATAAACATTGTAGTCACTTTTTCTTTGGTCTACTACGTTGGCTAATAGTGTAGCCTACCTTTGAGAGAGCACATCTTTCTCCTTATGGACTAGATTTTTACACCTCTACAATACTGGTTCTTTCACATGCAATAGTGCATGCAGTATATGGGTTGGTACCAGACATCTATTAGCTACTACATGCACGTTGATTGCATCAGAAACCTAGAGTATGAACTATGGAGGATATGTTGGGTTGAGAGGCTCAACATAGTCCAACTTTTTACTTTCTATATTGGTCCTCTAGGGCTTGTTGAGCTTCATGATGGTGAGGAGATGACTCGAGCCTAGTCGATACATCGTAGGATTATTTGAGTCATACGACCTAGTCGTAGTGTATTTACACATAGATCTCATTCTTCCAGTTACTAGCTAGAGGGATTTCCTGATCTCCCCACTGAGTATCAACTAGCTTTAGATCTTGTTAGTGAGCTACCCAAATTTGAGACTATTTTTGTTCAATGATACCATGATTGATTGTATATCTTTATATCAGAATAATAAAAATGTAGTTGGAATTTTCTTTGATTTTCCTTGAATTGTTAAATTAATCCACCTTATCGCATATAGATTCAAAGCAAAGCCTCACACAACTTCTTGGTCTTCCACACAATGTATCAATTGGTCATACACTTGTTGGATTATGCTTATTGGAAATATTTAATGAAATTCTTGGAAAAGGTATATTGTTCCCTTGGATACTATCAAGAAAGGTGATGGTCTGGTCATAGTAACTATTGCTTCATCAACGCTTTCTGAGAGATTAGCCTATCTCAATACTAACCTTAAAAGAATTTGATGGATGGAAGAGCTCAAGATTATCATGATATTTTTGTTTGAAGATCCATATATAAAAACTAGTTTAACTATGGATAATAAAATTATCCATCAAGATCGTTATTTCTATGATCGAGTTACTAAATGTTCTATCCCTAGATTGGATAGCTAACCTAGGAAGACTAAAACGAAATGACTTTTGGCAATCATTCATGCCCTTAAACTATAGCATCATTATCTACTTGGACAAAGATTCACCCTTGTTACCAACCATAAAAGTCGTAAATGGATCTTCATCCAACGAGAACTTAATATGAGGCAAAAAAGGTGGATAGAACTTGTGCAAGAATTTGACTTCAAGATCCAGTATCGCCATGGCAAGGAAAATGTTGTGGATGATGCTCTTAGTCACCACAAGGCCTTCCTAACCTTTTTGATTATGGAAGACCCTTCTAGATATGGAAACCTTACAAGCCTCATCTCAATTCTTAGTAACCCAATTTTGGAAGTTGTACCTACTACTGAAGGATCTAAAGATCTATATTTCTTAGGAATAAGATGGATTGTATGCTTAGAAAGAAAAACCCCTAAAGAAAAAGCCAAATTCAATGATTGCATCTTAAAAAATGGGCAACTCTATTATCAACAAAGACTTTATGTTCAAAAAAGCTAGGAGTTGAAGAAGAAAATTTTCTAAGAAGCTCACACACCTCAGTAGCTGGCCATCTCAAGATATACAGAAACCCTAAATGCACTCAAAAGAAGCTAATACTATGTTGGAATGGAAGAAAACATCCTTAGATATATGACTCAATGTGTAAGTTGTTAAAGGGTCAAGGTTGAGTGCGTTAAGCTTGGTTGTGGAGTTGATCTTCTTGATATTCCACAAATGAAATGGGAATACATCAGTAAAAAATATATAGTTGGTTTAACCATACTTCAAGGAGGCTATGATTGTATCTTGGTAATAGTAGACATGTTGACCAAACTAGCTCATGCTATTTAAGTAACGACTACCCATAAAGCCTCCAATATTGCAAGAATCTTCACCAAGGATATATTCCATCTACATGGGCTCTCAAAAAGGATTACTAGTGATCATGACACTCTCTTCACCTCCAAGTTCTAGACTAGTCTCTTTCAAGCCATCAAAACTCAATCATATTTTAACATAGCATACCACCCCCAAAGCAATGGGCACATGGAAAGAGTAAACCAAGTCTTAGAGTATATTTTGAGAGCCTATTGTAGCCAAGAACCAAAGAAGTGGATCGAGTACTTACCATTGGTAGAATATGCTTACAATGCTTTCTTCCAAACAAAGCATTGCAATGACTCCATTTCAAGCATTATATGGGCAAGAACACTTATCACCTCTTAACTTCTCCAATCCATCCATAAAAGTTGAAGCTGAGAGAGAGAGAGAGAGAGAGAGAGAGAGAGAGAGAGAGAGAGAGAGAGAGAGAGAGAGAGAGAGAGAGAGAGAGAGAGAGAGAGAGAGAGAGAGAGAGAGAGAGAGAGAGAGAGAGAGAGAGAGGGAATGTGTGTGTTGTGCAAAAGGAGAGAAAGAGAGCAAGAGATGGAGAGAATGAGCTACTTACATGTAGAGAGGGGGGTGTGTGTGTGTGTGTACATGTTTGTGTAACAAAGATAACTATTCACATGGAGAGAGAGAGAGGGGGGAAGAGTGAAGGTGGTGGTGGTGGAGCGAGCGGTGGTGGTGGTGGTGGTGGTGGTGGAAGTGGAAGTGGAGGTCGGTACATCTAAGGGTGGAATAAGTGAACTTTATGGAACAAGAATAGAGAGGTTTCCAAAAAGGTATCGCTCAAAAGATCACTAAAGAAACTTGCTTCTTGCCCTTCCCCAACCTTCCATTTACTACCATTTTCAACTCTTGATAGGTATATCCTTTGCACCCTCATCCAACATGTCCATGAGATCAACATCCTCATTGAACCCAACTTCCTCTAACATATGCTCTCTTTTTTGGGTGTCTTTATAGAAAATGTCCAATTCTACATCTTCATTTATAATGCCATAGACATTCTTTTCCCATGGTGTTCCTTGCTCAGAGAAATCCCTGTAACATTGATACAATCAATGAAACTTGAATATCCTATAAGGTAGGTCCTATCCTTTCTTCGATAATGAATATGTACATTCATAAATAGCAATCTATCTTAATTATCTCATTGAGATGGAGTTGATAAATTTCCTTGAGTATCTATATGATTTGTCAATAATGACAAATTTTGTAGGATGAAAAAAGAAGAAGCTCCTCAAAATTTGTGGCATGCATGACCAACTACATAACCTTCTCATCGTGTTAACCCATGAATTTATGCCTTCATTCTATATATCCATGGAAATATCTAACCATCTTGATCATGCAAGCAACCATTGATATTGCAAAATTCATATTAAGGGACTCATCCTCATTGGGGGCACAAGGGTCATGCCATGACTTAGAGAATGTTTTACCAATGCCTATGTATCTCAAATATCCAAGAGGAGGTATGCATGGGACACCCAAATCTTGGCACCTTAAACACCATCCAAACTGCATAAACTATGAGGCCTATCCCAATGCCTCCATCCAACTACTCATCAAAACACTACATCATATATACCATCTCCTTGAAGTTCCACCCGGACTTGATCTTGGGAGTGTGCATCACATTCATCCATGGTGAAGTCCTCTTCCATGAGGCCATCCTTCATCATGAAACTCGAATTCAAGAGCATTGGCCTCAGGAGGCTTGTCCATAGCTCTCTTAACTATCACATATTGCGATTCATTGCATCAGGTGTCAATTGCTCCTCAGAGCCATCTTTAGCATGGCTAAAAGAAACACTACGTGTCATGATACTTCTTGACACACTAGAGTGTATTACATAACTAACAGCATTAATGCAATTGTGATCATTGTAGCCCACACAAACTTTTGAACTAGTTTCCAACCATGCACGTCATGTTCCTTAGCCACTAGAATATCATTTCTTTGGTCTACCCATCTTCCCAAAATGTGTGTTTGTCTTGGTTCAAACCTTATTTTTCAATGTCTCAGCTACATTCTCTTTGAACTTGCACCTTCAAGGGTGCTTTTCACATGCTTCTCTTCTTGGGAAGCATCCATGGTGTGAATGCATGAAATTCTTCTTTGCTTCTAGTCCACATGCTCATCCTTGGGTATACACATGAGACATGCCTTGATTGACATGCTTCAACTTGGACTATAACTAGCCTAGCACTCCTACCATTCAAATGACAAGAAGCATGCACCTTCACATGCTCTCTCATTGTCCTAAACTCTATTGTAGTCAACACCCACCAACTAACACAAGGAGATTAAGGGTATACAAACCTTAAGAATTAAGGCATTTCTCTCCCCCTCTTTTTGTTAACATTATTTTCTCAAGCGCAAAGAGGGAGAGGAGGGTTAGGATATAAATATGTTACCTTAAAAGGCTTTTCTTATTCCTCGTAATCATTATTATTTTGGCATTCTAAAATGGGGGAAGATAGAAAGAGATAGATAAAGGGAGAGAAGAGACATTGAGAGAGAAAGAGAGATAGATAGAGGGAGAGGAGAGACATTGAGAGGAGAACAGAAAGAGATTGAGGGAGATAGAGGGAGAAGAGAGATTGACAGGGAAAGAGAGAGGAAGAGATTGAGAAGAAAGAGAGAAGAGGACTCCTTTGAAGTGATCATGAGAAAAAGCTTGGTTGCAGAGAATCATAGAAGAATTTGAAGCCTCAAAGGAGAAAACATCATGGCACTAAAGAGGAGTACAATTTGGAATATTCCACAAAGTTGCACAAGCAAAAGGGAATCATCTTTCTTGAAGTAATACCCAAGTTCCCTTGTATTCAGTCGTCCAAGAAAATAGTGCAAGGATTTTAAAAAAATACAACATGGTTAGATAAACTTGCTCCAAGTAGGAGTTGATAATTTTAAAAACACCATTTGTAAGTGTACGCTCAATGCAAGACCCATAGTACTAATTCAAAGTATTGAGTCTCATTAAAAAGTGCACACTTGAGAAGAGCATCATGTTGTGAAATATCTCTTATAGAAGCATGATTGGATTGCTTAATAAAAGGGTGTCTAAACTGTCTCAAATTATCATTAGAAACGCATGAAAGGGTCTAGCGATAAAAACTTAGATTCAAATTACATTAGGATTGTGTCCTAAAACATAGAATGAATCTACGAGGGACCTAGTGATCCCTAGGTTGAATTAGATGCAAAGGAAGATGCTTTATGATGTCATAAAGAAGTAACTGTGAATGGTTGATAGTTGCACATTATAAGGGGAAATATTTATGGTACATGAAGAGACTTAAGATACATTATCTCGACTTGCAACTTAAATATGAATTAGAATTGCTATCTACATTATTCCTTAAGTAGTTGCACTCCTTGGAGGATCATATTGGCAAGTTTATTAACCCTTGTGGGATACCCAAGGGCGTATCCCACCAATCAATGTAGATCCAAGTTCTAAAACTACTGGGACAACTTACTTTTGTTGACCAAATGGGCATTGTTCTGTTTATGACCATGATACCAAGCTGATTTTGCATTCTATCCATCCACAACCGGCTTGAAATAGATTGATTAAGCATGCCCCTTTTGCAAGGCAGGGATAAATACTAGTTACACATTACAAATTGGTGACACATTTGTAGTACAACCAAATACTGCAACCAACATCTGACCTTTACCTCATTAAATGTGTTGCTGTAGAGAAGAATCCAATTTCAATATGATTACATGAATGAAAAAATAACATTTCCATAGGAATGTGTGTCATAAAGGGTTTATATGACAAGCAAGCACACATGTATTCCTTTAAACTCCTTGCAAATGTGCCAACCCCCCCCCCCCCCCCCAATCCACATATTATCACATCTAGTGCAATGTATGAAGATACCCATGGAGCTTATCCAAAACAAGATAAATTTGTCATGTATCACTTCTGAAACCTATGAGTCAATCTATGATATCATGCCTTTGACATTCTGAAATAGCTTATCTCACTTTCGGTCCTTGTTATTGTTGATATGAATATGGAATTGGCAATAACTAAATTCAACAATAGTGCATACTATAGTCATAGAGTGGACTTGATTAATGCTTAGCATATCCACATTTTTGTTATAATTGTTCCATGATGATTAGGTCTCCAATCTTGTATGCTAGTTAGCAATCACTATACTCAACAATATGCTTTTGGGTAGTTACTATGTGCTAGATAATTGTTGCCAATATGCTCCTTAAGGGTTGCAATCTACTTGCTAGTATGCTAATTAGCAATTGGAATGCAATTGCCTACATGATTGTTAGTATCTCTCCATGGGCTATATGCTACTTAACAGGTCTATGGGCTATATGGCAATCAACAATTGTATGTTCATTAGTATATGTCTATCTTCTAGTTACCATCTATTGCCTATACGGTTGCTAGTAGCTATCTAAGGGCTATATGCTACTTATCCACTTTGTGGGTTGTACGGTAGTCAATAGTTGTATGATAATTAGCAATTATGTCTTACAGTTCGCATCTGCATGTTTGAATACTAATTAGTACTTGAACTCCAATAGTTGCCATGATTGTTAGTAGCTATCTATGGGTTGTACTACTTAGCAGCTCTATGGGTTGTATGGTAGTCAGTTGATGTATGTTGACTGTCTGCTAGTTAGCATTTTCCTATTAGTCTATTAATTAGCACTTGGACTACAGTTGCCATGATTATTAGTAGCTCTCCATGGGCTTTATGCTAGTTAGCATGTATGTGGGCTATACTGTAGTCAGCAACTGTATGTTATAATTAGCAACTTTGTTTCTAATTTGAATATGCATGTGCCCACTAATTAGCAATTGGATTACAACTACCTATGGCATGCTCATTTGGTGCTTGCATTCATAATTCAAATGGTTTTCTACTCATAGCCAGCTTGCGAGCCATTGCAAGAGACCATCAAAAAGATGGACTTCAAGATAATCTACTATCAAATTCTTTACCTTGGGCACAATTGAATAGCAATAGTGTACATTTTTGAAGAAATTATTCACAGAATCATCCATGATCATTATGTTCAAATGGTCAAACACCTCATACTCTATCCAAAAGTCTATTAAGCACTTGAAGAAAATATAGGCTTGTCTGTGCCATGAATCATTGATAGTTGTGGGAATATTCAACAATGCTTTTGATCAAGCAACTACACAATCCATCTCAGAGCTAGATATGGGAATGCATGTCACTATTATTTTAACTTTTCTCATGGGTGCAACTCCATATGAAGAGGTTGCAGTTTTCCAAACATCATACCAAAAATGAGGCTGCACCTAAATGTAGGTACATACACTCCCCAGCTATTGCCTTGACCATTTGTAGGTGTTTGACATACTATGGAATGTACTCATTTCCTGTATAAGTGGATATGAGCACCCCATTCAAATCTAGTATCAATGCTTTGCGATCCTCCTACTCTAGAGGAGGGCATTGTTCCTTGAAACCCTATGTGGGCCAATGCAAGAAAACTAGCAGTTTGTCAATCTCCTCAACTAGAATAACATTATTTCTTTTCTATGCTTTCTTCTTTTTAAAATGTTCTTCCTCGATAACAATATTTCTTTTAGACATAGATCTTCTACTAAGGCAAAACAAATTGATGTTACCAGTATAGCAGCACTCAAAAAAAGGATTGTGAGCATCCACAGACCTGCATGGAGCCCCCATAATCAAATTACACTACAATACACATACACGAAGGCAACCACATCACTTTGGTGGTGCCAAATATCAATGAAAGAGTTTCCTAAAAATAGAGTTGTAGGACTTAGACATTATTGTCAACTTACAAACACGTTACTTGAAAACACTAAGATAAATTTTTGAAGAATAGTTTGACAATTTGTGATAGAATAGACAAAAATATGATCTTATATCTCTGAAAAGTACAAAGGCACCACCTCCATGAGGTGGGTAGATAGAAGGATGAAAGGCCAACTAATCAAAAAAACATCTAGGAAGACACCTATCATAGTTTGTTTTACAAGAGCTTTGCCAACTTTTACAAAGGGTGATTGTTGTTTTTGGGAACTTAACCTATTGAAGTGAACTTCTCTCTCTTTGCTGGAGAAGCCCAACTTGACATTGCCTCACGACCCTTTTTTCTAGCCATGTAACCTAGAAGGTGGCCTAGTGGTGGTGAGTCATCTCCAATATGTGCATTTTCCTACATCCTATTAGTGTAGCCATGCATATTTAACTCTTAAAGGAAAGCATTAACTTCCTCATATCCACTGAGTCTCAATGCCATCCCGTTGATGGACAAGAGGTTTGTTTCTTCCACCCCCCACCCCTTATACTACCTTCGGTGTGACTGGGAGAACTCTATGGTGGCATCCTCCAGCTCCTACATACGACATCGATGTGGTAGAGACAAGGCTTGATGGGAATAGAGACATTTCCAGTAGCATTCTTAACAGGCCCAAAATCTACAAAAGACCCATGCAAGTTGCTTTCCACTCATTTAGATGACAACATAATAGCACCTTTTGCTCTTCTAGAAGAGCTGCATATCAAAGGAACTACAAACATCAAATACAACATATACAACACTTGGCATAGAACAAAGTGAATAACATATGAGACTGCTAATGTGTATGCTAAGTATTATATATAGCATATATACTAGTTGTTAACTAGCAAACATTCATGCTAAGAAGCATGTATACTAATTATTTATAAGCTAACATATATGCTAACTTGTAATGAAGGACAACAAAGGATGAATAATTCCAAAGCCCTGTAAGTAATGTGAAAATAATTGGCACTAGAGAGAGTCTTGGAGGTGTAATCTATATGGTTTCTTCATTTAATAAAAGAAAATCCAAAGCCTCATATGAGTTGCTTTTGTCATTTCAGTGTGACAGGTTCAATTTAATTCTTTAAAAGACGACTATAAACAAGGGAGAGTGCTATTGTAGGGACTTTTTGGATCATTCAAAAAATACAATGTTTCCAGCTTAGTCAGTTTAGCACTTGTATTTTCTTCTTTGTACTTTCTTGCAGTACCCATGGATACATGAATTCATGGAAGTTCAGCATTTCTTATTGTTCCATTTCATGCTTTTAGGAATGCAACAATATGGCATAACTATTAACATTGGGGCTTCAATAAAACAAAAGGACACCCTACATGCAGCACACCTTCGTGGTAGAGTTATGTAGTTTGTAGTAGTTGGCACTAGAGAAGGTGCTGATGGGAAGAACCAAGGTGCTTGCCCTCCCTCAACTCCATGCAACATCTCTATCAAGAGTTTGTGCTACATCTACAACTTGTGAAGTGCATTCTTCTATACCTCAATATCGATTTTTAGTGCATGAAATGTATTTTAAAGAATCAATCAATCAAATTGTATGAGAATTGAAAAACACAAGAAATAATTATGCAAAGAAATTAGAGAATTCACCTCAATTGAGTGAGGGTCTACACCTCTCTCTATAGACCCTACCCCGAGCACATTGAGCATTGATCACTGAGAAGAAAATTTCTCCATCAAACTGTCTCGTGTTTGGAGTCCTCTAGTGCCTCAAATTCCAATTGAGCTTCAATAGCCTCCATCTGAGTCCTAACCATATCTATGGCTACAGAAAATCTTTTCTCACTCATCTATCAACAACTTTGTTTTTGTTGCCTTAGCCTCATCTAGCATAGGATCCACATGCACTAATTCCATCTGAGCATTGGTAAACATAGAAACCCTTACATGAGGAGTAGTCACATGGTCCTACATGACTCTATCATCCATGGTGCTAGGCATGTGTGCATTATTAGCCTTCCACTTTAAGAGGTGGTTATCAAAGTAATTGGCCTTTCTCAAATCATTGTTTGGTGCGCAGATCGGACGCAGAATGCTCACGTGGTGAATCCCGGAAGGTCCCCAAGAACAATGAACTCTACCTTTTTGCACAAAAAACCATGTAAAAGCATGCACGACAAGAGGCAAGAGACAAATTGGGTTCAATCTCCCCCCATGCCTTGTGTGAGCGCTTCACAAAGCATGTATTTTATGTATATTTCCATCTTCATGCTCAATAATAGCCCAATTTACAAAAATATGACAAGCTTTTAGCTTTTGAGTTTGCTTTCTACAAAAATAGGAAAATAAAGCTAATGGACGGTGCCCATAGAGTCTGGCACGCCCAATCTCAATGTCCAAATAGAAATAACATATCCGGGCGCATAAGCGCATACAAAATAATAATCAATAATCAATGTCTCAATAGACATAACAAAATATAGGCGTGGCGCCTATCAAAATATAGTCCAAAGGTCGAATACTCGCTAGACTCCAATGCTTTCCTCCGCAACTGCTGCTATCTCTACACATCAACTGAAGCATTCACAATTGTTAGTAAAATAATACAATTAAACCGACAAAAGTGAATACCTAGCAGTCTTCAGCTACATAAATAAATCAACTGGTTAGAAATAAATCCTAACCTTAATTTATTACGAGTGCGCACTCTAAACTCATAAACGTTTATTAATTTAATATGCATTTTGCGGAATCACCCACTATGGAATCACCCACGTACACACTAAATTAATGAAACGCCCGAAAAGGACAGGCGTCCCCATCAACTTCTCGCACAAAGAATCCTCTTTGTGTATGAGCCCCGGACATCTAAGTTTACAGAATCCACTGCAAAACCTCACGGAATCCACCGTGGAATATGCCTCCTGGCATCATACCCCCGGGGTGGGATAGCAATTGACCTCAATTGCTATTAGCTCAATGTGGAGCTAACAGAGTGGGGAAATCATTTAAGTCTCTAGCGTGCATCCATTGTGCTTCCTCTATAGGATGGTTCTTAAATTTTACTAGATATCTAGAATACCTTCGGCCAGTTCTAGTGGTCATGTAGTCAGTGTCTATGATGGCTTCTAGTTCACGTATTTCAGTTTCTTCCTCTAATAAAGGTGGGTTTTCATAAACAGGGTGGATAGGTAATTGGCCTCTAAATGGTCTCAATAAACTAATGTGAAATGTATTGTGAATTTTCCAATGAGATGGTAATTCTAATTTGAATGCATTATCATTAATCTTATGAATGATTCTAAATGGTCCATAGAATCTAGGAGTTAATTTAACAACTGGATGTCTATCTACACTTTGCAGTCTACGCTTTTCTATTCTAAGCCAAACATAATCATCAACTTTGAAATTCATCGCTTGTCTTTTCTTGTTGGCTTGTTTGGTATATGATTGTTGGGCTTTAGCAATCATATCCTTAACCTCATCAAAAATACTATTATGCATAGTAGCAATATCATCAGCACTCTGAATTCTATTAGACAAAGATGCAACAGGGGTAGATAATCTATATCCATAAATGACTTCAAAAGGTGCTTTCTTTGTAGATGTGTGCGGTGTATTGTTGTATGCAAACTGTAATAAATGCAAATGAGTATCCCATGTCTGAGGTTTAGAGATAGTATATGCACGTAAAAGATCTAGAATGGTGCTATTTGTGGCTTCTGTTTGTCCATTTGTTTCTGGATGAAATGCAGATGAGAAATCAATCTTTGTGCCTAAATTTGCAAACAGTGTAATCCAAAAATTGTTACAAAATCTAGAATCACGATCTGAAATAATCACTTTTGGAAATCCATGGTTAGTAAAAACAGTTTTCAAAAATAACTGTGCTGCTTGTGATGCTGTTAAAGTTTTCTTACATGCAATGAAATATGCTTGCTTACTAAATCTATCTACAATTGTCCAAATCATGTCATGGTTAGATTTAGTATTTGGTAAACCAGTAATGAAATCCATAGAAATATGTTCCCAAGGTTTAGATGGAATAGACAAAGGCATTAGTAATCCATACTGTTTACCATGATGTCTCTTTATTCTTTGACAAATCAAACATTCAGAAACGAAGTTAGATACATCTGCATCCATATGCGGCCAATAAAAATCTTCAGTTAACATGCGTAATGTAGATATGATACCTCTATGACCTTGATATGGGGGACAATGAATTTCATTCAAAACAAAAGATCGGAATGGAATAGTAACACACAGTCTCTTTTCAAAAAACATAAATCCATCATTATATGACAATGAATCAATAGGAATGAAATTATTTTGAACTAATTTTTGCCAATCAGAATGAAAAGTAATATCCTGGTGATATGTATCTTTCATAGCAATCAAAGAATCAAAAGATATGATAGAAATATTATGAATTGCAGGTATTCTACTCAATGCATCAGCAACTACATTTTCTTTCCCAGGTTGGTATTGAATGATAGGATGAAAACTTTGAATGAAGGAAGCCCATTTGATATGACGGTCAGAAATTTGGGGTTGGCTAAGTAGATGTCTAATGCTTTGCTGGTCGGTCTTTATCATGAATTCTGAACCCATTAAATAATGCTTCCACTGTTTTAATGCTTGTACAACTGCTAATAATTCTTTGTCATAAGTGGAATATTTGAGCTCAGAGGGTTTCAGCTTAGAACTAGAATATGCTATTGGACGATTGTCTTGCATTAGTACGGCTCCTATTCCTGATCCGCTAGCATCGCTCACAACTAGAAAGAATGGTCTATTAAAGTCAAGCAATTGTAGAACAGGGGCATTAGTTAATGCACGTTTCAGTAAGTCAAAGGATTTCTGCTGAGTTTCAGTCCATTGATAAACAATTCCTTTCTTAAGAAGTTTGGTTAATGGTAAAGCAAGTAATGAAAAATTACGTACAAACTTCCTATAAAAACTAGCAAGACCAAGGAATGAGCGTAATTCATGTACATTTTTAGGAACAGGCCAATGCAATATTGCATCAATTTTCTTAGGATCAACTTTAATTCCTTCTTTTGATACAATATGACCTAAATACTCAATTTCTGTCTTAAAGAATTCACTCTTTTCAGGATTTGCAAACAATTGATTTTCTTTCAATAATTGAAAAACTAATTATAAATGCTCATAATGCTCTTTTTCACTTTGACTGAACACTAGAATATCATCAAAGAAAACAATCACACAATACTGATATTTCAGAAAGATACGGTTCATCATTCTACTGAAAGTAGCAGGTGCATTAGTCAATCCGAATGGCATGACTAAGAATTCGTAATGGCCAAACTGTGTTCTGAATGCAGTCTTAAATATGTCAGTTCTATCTAGCCTCACCTGATGATATCCAGACTTAAGGTCAATTTTACTAAATATAGAAGATCATTGCAGTTTGTCCATAAGGTCATCAACTCTAGGTATAGGATACCTATTCTTTACAGTGATCTTATGCTCGGTAGTCAATACACATACGATAGGTATTATTCTTTTTCTTGACTAAGAGTACAGGTGCACCGAATGGAGAACTGCTAGGTCGAATTAAGCCTCTATTTAGTAATTCGTCAACTTGACTCTGGATTTCTTTTTGCTCTATTTGATTGTGCCTATATGGTGCTTTGCAAGGTGGTTGTGTGCCAGGTATCAAATCAATCTTATGGTCTTCTGGACGTGAAGGAGGTAAACCTGGTGGTAGGTCTTCTGCAAAACAGTCCTTAAAATATGCAAGAAATTCCTTATGCCTAGGGTGCATATGATTTTCCTTTGCGTGCAATTCATTCACCCAAATGAGATATGATTTAGTACTCTTGCGTAATGCACGTTTTGCTTGAGTATGCGAAAGCAGTGGAAAAATACTAGATGCATGCATACCATATAATGTAATAGATTTTCCTTGAAAATTAATATTCATTGTGTGTGTGGAATAATCTATATTTGGATTATGCTGATGTCTCCAAGGCATTCCTAAAATAATGTCGCTTGACTGTAATGGAACAACTAAGAAATTTCTTCTTTCAATATATGAACCAATTTGAATCTCTAAATCTTGTACTGCTTGTGTGCCATTGTACCTAGTGCCTAAAAATGCAGCTTTTATGCAATAATGCGTAGGTACAGTATGTAATTTCAATTCCTTTACCGATTTTGCTGAAATAAAGTCATGAGTACTACCGTCATCATGCAAAATAGTTCTTTCCTTTCCATGCACCATACATTTCATAGTCAATAATGAATGTGGAGTAGGCATACCTGGTAAAGTGTCGGAAGTAGTAGTAGTATCATCCTCATCTTCAGTGAAATCTGGCATATCCTCATGTTCGTCTTCGTCCATGGCTCCAAGATAGTTGATATGTGCTGGTGGCTTCTTTGAATGACAATTTGCTGCGAGATGCCCTGGCTGGTGACACTTATAGCATACTAGTGGCTTGGCTTTGGTTACATTATTTGCAATGGCTGGAAGTCTGGGTACATTTGGATTTGCTTGTGGAATAGGCTTTGGATTTGGATTGACAGTGGATGGTAATGCAGGTGGTTTAGCCCAATTCTTGCGGAAAGATGGTGATGAGAAACGACCTGGATTAAACCTTCTAAAATTGGAATTGAATTGTTTAGATCCATAATTACCGTTGGCTTGGAATTGCTGTGGTCGTCTGTCTCTTCCACGTAACTTATCTTCAGTGTCGTGAGCTAAGGAGATGGCGTCTGCAGGCTTGAACATGTTCACTTCAGCATAGTAATGTCCAAGAAGTCCAGACATATACTTCCGCTTATGTGTCGTCTCTGGTACGTCTTCAAGCATGCGTAGCTGTAGGAGTGCATGCCAAAAACGCTCTGTATACTGTGAAATAGGCTCACAATCCCGTTGTTGAAGTAAATCCCATTGCTTGATAGCCTTCTCATGAAATTGCGGTGGAAGGAAATTCTGCATGAACTTCTTCTTGAAATCTTCCCAAGTAGCAGGACATTCTATGCTCTTGCGGACTACAGTCCACCAAAGTGATGCTCTGTCTATCAGATGATTAGTAACACACTTGATTTTATCTTTTTCTGGATAAGTTTCCTCATGGAAATAGTCATCAAACTGACTAATGAATGATAAAATAGTCTTTCCTTCTCATATGCCATTGAAAGTGCAAAATTTGAAACTTCGTTTACTTATCTTGGATTCCTTGCGAATGGTTTGTGCTTCAAGAGTGGCGTCGATGGTACGGCGAATCAAATCTTCAGCTTGAGGTTCTTCTTTATCAGTGGACGCTCTTTGTAGTTTTGTCAATTGCGCTTGCAATGCTTGC
This sequence comes from Lygodium microphyllum, assembly GCF_053477565.2. Lineage (NCBI taxonomy): Eukaryota > Viridiplantae > Streptophyta > Polypodiopsida > Schizaeales > Lygodiaceae > Lygodium > Lygodium microphyllum. The sequence goes on along the minus strand of NC_141150.1, from coordinate 78,339,009 downwards.
CTAGCCCTTCGCTCTTCTTCCAATTGTAGCATGATTAGATCCAGCTTTTGTTTCATGGTAGGTTCAGATAAGTCGTCTTCAGCCATAGGATCATCCATATGTGGGGTAGTCATCCTGTAAAACTCAATAAACCTTTCTCACTCAAAATCAGGTTAGCGGGATGAGCGTAGCTCAAATTCGAGGTTACAAGGCTATGTATTTTTGGGTATTTCTTTCTCAATTTTCAGAAAATCTGCAATATTTCCATCTTCGTTTGCTGAAAGTACTTCAACGAACTTGTAGATAGGTAGAACACCTTGCCACGAACAACTTTCCAGTTCAGAGTTTTTGCATAGGAACAAGTCTTCTATGAGTTTTAAGCACTAGTCAGTTATGATTCCAATTGACTAGTCTGACTTTCAGAGTTGCAGACTTACAGAGTTGCTGACTTGCAGAACTTAGGCCGACTTGATGAACTTGCAGGACTTGATTCCACTTGACTTGCAGAACTTGACTTTTGCGGTGTAGGACCTGGAGTTTGTCGACTTTGTTGCCCTGTGTGACTTGTAGAACTTAGATGTGATTTAGGAGATTAAGCTTAAAAGCTTAATCAACAGGCGTCGTCAAATCATGAGGGGGGGGCATTTTTTGTCCGCGCGAAAAATGCGGCCCTCTTCTGATACCACGATGAGCAATTAAGAAGCTCTTAAGCTTCTTAAGCTTCTTCTAAGCTTTACTTAAGCTTAACTTATGAGAAATAAGAGATGAAGTTTTTGTTTTCTCACTGTATAACCAGGACTTCATGAAGGAGATGGATGCGTGGTCCTCCGCCTGCAGAGCCTGGTCCTTCACGATCTGACAGTAGAAACAGGGGTTCTTGATCGCCAGAAGTCTACCTGTATCGACGGTTCGCGACGAGATTGACTGTAGAGTCCGATCGTTCCTGGAGCTCCGCCTTCGCCCGAGATTGGTAGTGATTGGAAGCTCTTGATCTCTGCTCCGCTTTGATACCACTGGTGCGCAGATCGGACGCAAAATGCTCATGTGGTGAATCCCGGAAGGTCCCCAAGAACAATGAACTCTACCTTTTTGCACAAAAAACCATGTAAAAGCATGCACGACAAGAGACAAGAGACAAATTGGGTTCAATCTCCCCCCATGCCTTGTGTGAGCGCTTCACAAAGCATGTATTTTATGTATATTTCCATCTTCATGCTCAATAATAGCCCAATTTACAAAAATATGACAAGCTTTTAGCTTTTGAGTTTGCTTTCTACAAAAATAGGAAAATAAAGCTAATGGACGGTGCCCATAGAGTCTGGCACGCCCAATCTCATGTCCAAATAGAAATAACATATCCGGGCGCATAGGCGCATACAAAATAATAATCAATAATCAATGTCTCAATAGACATAACAAAATATAGGCATGGCGCCTATCAAAATATAGTCCAAAGGTCGAATACTCGCTAGACTCCAATGCTTTCCTCCGCAACTGCTGCTATCTCTACACATCAACTGAAGTATTCACAATTGTTAGTAAAATAATACAATTAAACCGACAAAAGTGAATACCTAGCAGTCTTCAACTACATAAATAAATCAACTGGTTAGAAATAAATCCTAACCTTAATTTATTACGAGTGCGCACTCTAAACTCATAAACGTTTATTAATTTAATATGCATTTTGCGGAATCACCCTCTATGGAATCACCCACGTACACACTAAATTAATGAAAAGCCCGAAAAGGACAGGCGTCCCCATCAACTTCTCGCACAAAGAATCCTCTTTGTGTATGAGCCCCGGACATCTAAGTTTACAGAATCCACCGCAAAACCTCACGGAATCCACCGTGGAATATGCCTCTTGGCATCATTGTTTTAGTCCTTCGTAAATGTGGACCATGCAAATGTTGTTGATCATCCTGAATGGATGATGGGTGGGTTGAATTACATGGCATAATATCTTACAATGGTGATGTTAATCTCCATGTCGGTAGGCCATTTTTGGTAGACGTTGTTGTAGAACAACATCACGTCTCAAAACATTTTTGGCAGGCTACTACTATACTTAATCTGGCATGCCCCATGATCCTTGGTGTGCTTGAATATTGACAACCAGTCAACTTCGGGCACGTCATAGTTTCTCAAGGCTCTCGAGTCTCTGCCTCCAATTGAAAGGTCATAAACATGGTTGAAGTCCTCCTTGTTGTAGTATAATGTACTTTGTTGCACATAATGCACCTTGGGAGCCCTCCATCTTGCTACAAAGGGGGGGGAGAAAGATTAGCAAATTTAGCAAAACTAGTTTTTGAAATTGCAAAGGTGCTAGCTAGCATGCATGAACTTATTGATCGATGAATCTTTGGGCATATCCTTGTTTTGCATTTGGGATAATGTTGCAAATACATGATCTCATCATCATCAATGCTCTTTCTTGGCTCTTGATGAATATGAAGGTTCTACTTTAGTTTTAGGCCTCTTTAAGCTATGCAGCTCAATTCCACCAAAGACAACTGATACTTGAGGCCTTTATCTAGCTTGATGTTTTCGGGCCACCGTGCTGCTCTCAGAAACAGATTTTCTCTCTTGAATGGTGGCATCCACAATCTCTAGGCCCACATTTGGGTTTAGCTCTATAGAACCCCACACAATTATATTTTTCAGCTCCTTGTGCAAGATATCAACATAGTTGGCTTTGCAAGCTATCACACTCTCATGATATGTTTTTAGATTCCCATGATGAAATTGTAACATCAATATAATTTTTTCTCCCAAAAAGGTATGTGGAGTCATCCTTAAAAAATAGCAGCCTTTCTACTAGTTAAGCGATGCTTTTCAAATGTGCCAACAAGTTTTTAAAAAATAATATATTAACCTTCTTACACCCAATAATCTAATGGTATTTATTCTACATTATGGTTTTCTTTGATTATAGGTATAAGGAGGGAAGAGATTGGCACACCATCCACCATATTAGCACAAGAGGATGACATAGCTTCACCTACCCATGTTAGGCCTAGAGATCAAAATCTTTTGAATCGTTCTTAGAGAAAAAGAAAGCTTCATTTCACTTCACTAAATCAAGGAAAGTCTTCTTTTTCTCATTAACATTGGAGATCTTTTTCATCCCTTGGATACATTTTGTTCTTTGTATCATCATTGGTATCCACAAATTGGCTTTATGTTTTAGTATTTTTTTTCTTTGCTTATTTTTTTGTGTTTCATGAGTTATATTATTTGATAGTCATGTAAATAATAAGTGTTAGGTATAAGATGAGAGAGAGAGAGAGAGAGAGAGAGAGAGAGAGAGAGAGAGAGAGAGCACATGCAAAATAGGTGACAATTAGCATGGCTAACAAATAATGTGCAAGTTGAGAGAGAGAGAGAGAGAGAGAGAGAGAGCACATGCAAAATAGGTGACAATTAGCATGGCTAAAAAATAATGTGCAAGTTCAAAGAGAGAGAGAGAGAGAGAGAGAGAGAGAGAGAGAGAGAGAGAGAGAGAGAGAACAATTTGCATGGCTAACAAATAATGCAAGCGAAGTGGTAAGTTTGTTCCTTGCTAGGACAAATGAGGATACTGAAATGTAGTGCGGGAAATAAGTGAGAAAATGGAAGCTACCTGATGCCGGGAGGCATATTCCACGGTGGATTCCATGAGGTTTTGCGGTGGATTCCGTAAAATTAAATTTATTGCTGGGGCTTATACACAAGGTGGATTCCTTGTGTGAAAAGTTGATGGGGACGCCTGTCCTTTTCGAGCGTCTCGTTAATTTAATGTGCAAGTGGGTGATTCCATAGCAGGTGATTCCGCAAAATACATATTTAAATTAATGGACGTTTATGAGTTTAGAGTGTGCACTCGTAATAAATTAAGGTTAGGACCGAGTTCTAACCAATTTATTTATTTTATAGCTGAAGACTGCTAGGTATTTACTTTTGTCAGTTTAATTTTATTATTTTCTAACAATTGTGAATGCTTCAGTTGATGTAGATCAGGCAGTGGTGGCATTGGGAAGCACTAGGCGATAGCATGTACTCAAGTTATTTAGAAGAAATTATCATTTTTGATAGACGCGCATCTTAGGCGTGGCGCCAATATTTATTTTGACGTGCTTATTTATTAAAGCGCTTGACATATATTTATTATTTTGTATGCGCATGGACGCACGATTTAAATATTTGTTATTGGACTTGTATTTGGGGACAGCCCGACTCTTTGGGCGCCCAACTGCTTTATTCTTTATTTACACAAAAGCAAACACAAAAGCTAAAGCGTACTAATTGTAAATTTGGGCTATTTTTGAGCTTGGAGAGGAATATTATATTAAATACATGCTTTGTGGAGTGCTCACACAAGGCATGGGGGGAGATTGTACCCAATTAGTCTTTTTGCTTCATGTCGTGTAAGTCTTCTCTCTTGTTTTTTGTGCAAAAGTAGAGTTCTTTTGTTCTTGGGGACCTTCTGGCACTTGCTACGTACACATACAACATCCAATCTGCACATGACTACCATCTACCATGTCAATACCATACAACTTTCCTTCCCTCGAAATGCAACTTCACGCTATCATGTGAAACTGCCATGAAGTAGCCTAGCATTTCACCTACGTGAAGCATGCAAGGAATGATAATCTCATTTGTTGTAGGAGATGCCCAAAGAATGCTTCAATCTCCACCATAAACTTCTCATGGGTTAATGAGTCTCGTGCATATATTCTTGGGACTTCTTTCAACACATTCCAAAACAGATGGTTGTGAGTTTCTAATTCCCCTTTGCTAGGGGTTTGTAAGGATTAACTACCTCTATAAAAGTCATTAGGTTGGATCCTAACATATCAAAGAAGCCAATGATTTGGTGATTATTGAGAGCAAATAGACAAAGGTTGGGAATAACCAAATATTGGCGTATTTTCTTTGGTACATATGCATTCCCTATGAAGCCTCAACCAAAGACACAATAAATATTCCTATTATGGATTATATAGGTTGATGTGGAAAAAAGGAGAGTGGCAGGAGGGGGAACGAAGATGTGCACAAGTTTAATCCTCAAGGAGATGTGAAGGCACATTTCATATACAAAACCACTAGCTCATATAGTGATATACAAGTGAGGTGAAATTTGGATGTTTTATAATTTGCTATTTGCACATATTATTGAAGTAGGGTTCAAGAGTGTATATAGTAAAAAGTAGGATATTAGGATGCAAAACTCTTAGTTTTGGTGGGGTTTTTTTTGTAGAATCTCCTCACATGGGCTTATTGATTATGGATTTAAAGTGCAACAAAGACCATCTAGAATGTTTCAAAAGAAGAATTTTTGAATGACTACACTACCATCACTTTTCCTTTATGAGGAATATTTGTGAGAATGAGAATGATTCTATGTCAATGTTCATGTAGAAAATAATAGAAGAAGGGACTTTCTTATACTAATTGATGATCTTAACTACTACAGTATGGATATAAATATCTCAAATTCTATGGACAGTATGGATTAGATGGAGTGCGAACATTAGGGTTATAAGATCAAGTTTACTTCTAGTTTTCTAGAGCGTAGGGGCCCCACAATAGGTATGGATGGGTGGAGAATTTTTGTTTTCAATTTATCATTGCATAACTTTTTCTACCCATACCTATGGAGAGGTGGGTTCACAAGCAAAACATTCTTGGGATTTGTTTATACTTGATCATTGATGAGCCACATGAGCTTGCTACAAGGGTTTTCTACCGATTCACTCCAAACACAATGTTAAATAAAGTATAACAGTGCATTGATGTGGAAAACATTCTCCAATGGAAAAACTAAAGACATTTAGCAAGGATAACACAAGTTGTTCATGATGTTAGTGATCATATGGCATGTAGCATCTTGAAAAGGCTATGTTAGTAAAAACCCAAGTTATGTGTGCTTTCTACCTTTTGGCAAAAGAGAAATTTTGGAATCTATTTTTAAGAATGGCCATCCAATCCACTACAATTATTAATTTTGGCCCAAATCATGATTGCATTGTGGATAAATTGTGTCTATAGTATTGATTTTGCTCAACATTTTCGTAGTCAAGAAGTACACATTTCTTTCTCATATTTACAAGGGATCAATAATATGTACAAGAACGTAGTTGGATGGCGCCTTTTCTTCTTTATGAATGGATTTTTGAAACGTTAGACAATGTATGAAAGGTTTTCTCTTTTTCCTTTCTTTTCCTTTTACATATGGAAGACATGATTTTATTTCATCCTAGCTTCATACAACCACCTCCTAGAAATGTTCACATTCATAGTTTATGAAGATCTACCAAACTACATTAGAGCAACAAAGTTCAACATGTTAAACTTTTATATCTCTTTTAATCCCGACTAGTGTTATATTGGGGTTTCAAGAAACATTAAAAGTACCTCAGATAAACATCAATATTGTAAGATGGTGTTGTAAATATGAGCTAAAGCTTAGGGCATTTATTGTTCATGATCTAGATAATTACAATGAATTTATAGATCTTTTTAAAGAATATTTTACTTTGTTTCCAAATATTGTAGTGAAATTGGCTATGTGAATAACCTTTTCAGGCATGAACAACGTGAAGAAGCATTATGTCTTTTATTGCAAAATTATGTATGACTAGACAAAGTGAACAAGAGGTTTGTTACACACGTCATCATTTTATGGCACACCTCTCTCCCCTTTAGACCAAATGCTAAGACTACCCTCATTATATTTTCCATTAATGTGTAGTATAACAATTTGAGGGTGCTAAATATCCACATCAATAAGTCCATAGGAGGGCCCCTACCAAGTTCCTAGCAAAAACTATAAAGGCAAAACATTCCCCTCTTGGTTGCTTTAACATCTATACAATATCCTTCTTCATGTTCTCAAAATGATCACACCATTGACTTGCAGATTTCCATGGACTTGGCCTTTTGGATTCCTAAAACTCTAGATAGTTTTGGCGGTTACCCTTGAGATAAGTTCTATAGCTTAATACTTTCTTCCTCTAGCTTTCCTTTGTTGCCAAGGATGGTTATCTTGAATGATAAGATATTATTGACACTAGCTGTTCGAATGCGATCACAACAATCTTGCCTACATAACGCACAAAGTGGTCATGTTTGAGAGGGTTGTTGTGCAAACATTTTATATTTTGTGCCCCCATGTCTTCCACCCCTTCTATGAGGGATTTTGTCCCCATGCATGAGGTTGGATGGAAGAGAAGTGAGTGAGTGCCATCATGAGTTGATAGAGGTACTGCTTTCAATTTGTTTGATATTAAAACTAGCCCCTTAGTGCCAATGGGGTCATAGCTTAGTGGCTGAGTGTGTGGGTTCATGAGTTTCATGGATGTGTGCATTCATACCACCGGTTGCGGCATGCAAATAATCTCTTCACATTCCAACTAGCCCCTCAGTGAGAGATTATTTTACACATGGCATCACTTTAGGCACACCTCTTGAGCATTAGCACCAAAACTAGAAGCCTTTCGCATGTATAGTGTGTCAAACTAGCAAATTGGAGCCAGGAGCTTTGTTCCGGTTCGGATAACGAGGGAGAGTGCTGTCAACCTCATGTGTGAGAGTAGGTAAACCTTGGCAGCGAAAGGAAACCATCATGCCTCTTGAGAAAGGTTCTTAACCCTTCCCCCCATTTGGACCAAAAGCTAAGGCCGTCCGCAGCCAGCAGTATATGTATTATGGAGAGAGGCTGGAAGGGAAATAAGATGCGCGGATTAATGCAATCAGTACTGGAATCCAATCAGTTGTGTGCAACGATTGTCGGAAGTGTGGCAGTGTGGAGGAGGCATATTCCATGATCGAATCAAATAACTAACGACTTTAGTCAGTGGAGGCGGCATATTCCGATACTGGAGGGACCTGATCTGTAGATCTTTAAATTACGTTCATGGAGCACATCAGGGGCACTACACCAAACACACACACACCCCATCTACCGGCAATCATCTCTCTCTCTCTCTCTCTCTCATCTACCGGCAATCTTCATGGAGGAGGATTCTGAACTAGCCTACGGGTGGAGTCCTGCCCATGATGACAAGAAGCGCGTTGGCACTGCCGTGCCGACTGACCACAGCCACGACAAATTCGTGCTGACGGGGGTGACCTACGTCACTCGCCCTCTCAACATAATTCGGGCCGAAGACGCGGAGCTGCACGAGCTCCTGAAGCAAGCGGAAGGTGACGCGCAGCAGGCTGCAGCAATCGCTGCAACTGGATGGCGGCGAGACCCCACCCACCATACGCTCGTGCTGGAGGATATTGCTGTAACTGGATGGTGGCCAGACCCCACCCACCACATGCTCGTGCTGGAGCTGCTACACGGGCGCGAGCTGCGCTACATCCTCGCGGAGAAAATTACCTCAGGCATCCGGGTCTTCTGGTACCGGACCATGGCGGACCTGCGCAAGGACGAGCCCAACTTCACCGTCACGAAAAAAAATACGGCCACCTGCAGGCGTCTGCGCCTACGCGAGCTCCAGAAGGTCCTGCGCGACTTCAATCCCATCTACAACCTCCTCACCTCCAACTGCCAGCACTATGCGCACCATATGTGGGATCGCCTTGTCAACTAGCATGACACGGGGAGGTGGTGACAATAAATAAGAGTGCAGCCACGCGTAGACCTACCAGACTCTAACTTTCAAATGCAAGCACTTAGTGCACATGTGGCAAGACTCTAACAATACTGGGGTCCACGCATGTGTGTTTCTATGAATATCTATGTATACCAAAATGTATATGAATATCTACTTAAGGTTCTATGTGTGTGAGTGCACGTCCACGAGCATGCATGATCTCGGTTAGTAGACTCTCTGTTTGGACATCCATGTGGCATGTAAATGTGTGGCATGCATGTGTACAAGATAGAAATAATATCAATTACTATCGTGCAATCATCATTTGCTACATGTTCTTGTTGGCTTCTAATTCTATAATTAAAAGAAGTCATTCCTATCACCAACAAACTATACTCTAACATACAATATCAAAAGTCAGAATGAGACCAGATTGCTTGCCTATGTCATGGTAGGGTATGGGACTCCAAATCCACGACCACCAGAGTAAGGGAACTCCTACCTCCACTATACTCCCACACTGAAAAACTTTACTAGTCTTTCAAAGGATAGGGTTGTATCTTTCACAATGATCACAACAACAACTTCTTTGCCCAATGTAGAAAGGAAGAAGACTCCATCATGTAGCTCCATAGGCACTTGAGGGAACACCATTTGATTGTAGCCACATCTTTATGTATCTTGTGATGTAGGGGTTTACTAGCATTGATAGCTAGGAAGAAAACCCATTAGAGATTTACCTTTGCAAAAAGCATTTTATTTTTTTAAAAGAAATGCTAATGATAGATATTAAGAGTTGTTAAACCTTAGGGTTTGCTCTTTAGGGTTTTGTTTCTCGTGTCTTTCAAGAGCTTATTTTCTTAGGTTGTGTAACTTGAGTGAGGCTTTAACTTTTGTGTTGTTAAAGGTTGTTGTTAGATGACATAAGATTTATTTAAGGTATGAGACCCTTAACAATAGGATAATGGGTCTGAGAGGGCATCATAAGAGAAAGGGAACTGAAGATGATGTGTGTCTCTTAAAAGAGGAAGATAGCAATGGGGAGGAAGATATTGGCAAGGATGGAGAGGTGAAGAGTAGGGAAAGGCCACCATAGAGGAGGATGAAGATGGTGCCATGGTGGAGAGAGATAGTGTAGTATTGCTAAGTTTGAGGGAGGGGGATGAAGGGACTATGAAAGGACATGGAGGTACTTTCAAGGGGTCTCAAAGGGATTGAGCTTAGAGATTCATTTGAGAGGCAATATAGAATAGGACCATGCATTTGTTTTGATGGAAGAGCAGGGTGCGATTGTTGGGGAAACAATACTTCTTCTGCTTCTTCTTCAACTATTGGATTGATTTGACAAAGACGGTGCTTTTGTGTGATGCAGATGCACTTGTTTAACAAAAGAAGAGGGCTTATAACTTTTGGGAGAAGGGCAAGTTGATGATGAAGCGGCCCTCCTTCATAGCATCTCTTTCTTTCTCTTTGTCGCTTTGTGACTTATGTTTGTTCCGGAGAGTGGCAGGAGGATGCGACGTGTCTATGTCTGTGGCACGGATGCCTCCTCTCTCTCTCTCAACATCTCTTTGTGTCTGTGTCTGTGGCTACAATCTGATATGGTTCCTGGAGCAAGAATGATACTCGTGGTGAGACGTATCTGAACGTCTTCTTCAGAACTCGACAGCTTCCCTCGCTCGTGCTCTCCCCCTCTCGAGTCCCCCTCTCTCTGTGTCTATTCACTGCCGTCATAGGCACTGCTCCTGCAGTGCCAGCGCACAAAGGAGGCCGACTCGCACTTTAACGTTTTCAGTAGTGCGCTCAAGCCTTTGCCAAAGGCAGTGCCGTCGGGATACTTCTGCGTTCTGCGTGTTGCACAAGATGTAGATCTTCGTGGAGGGGTTGAATGTCGCACAACCTATTCTGTACTTTCCACCACTGCTCGAGGACATTCTCTCTCTCTCTCTCTCTTTCTCTCTCTCTCTCTCACACAGGAGTGGCAAGAAGGGGAAGACAGAGGAGGTAGCCATCAAATATAAGGATGGCATCGGTGAAAACTCCAACTACTGCAGCTTTGGATTTTGCATGAACGTCACAACTTCCTATTCTAACCTCAGAATTGTGAGTTGATCTTTGGCCTACAAGGCTTCTCGTAAGAGGCTATCCACCTCCCCAGATCCCACAGCTCGAACACTCCACTGTTGCTAGCAGGCAAAGCAATCAGAAAGTCCTCTTGACAGCCAAGATCATCAACATCAATCCCACGAGGAGGAGGCAGCGGACACAATGGGGCGAGTAGCTTCTTCATGCTTTCCTCAAGGTCGGCCATTTACCATGAATCCAGAACACCATCGCCAGGGTCAATGAAATCGAGCCATGGGGCAGGCTCAGCAACACCGACAGCTACTACCAAGCAGGGCTCCAGGAACTCGAAGCCCATGGCTACTGTGCTGAAGGATGGGGTGTTAGGTAAGGGGAGGGGGAAGGGGAAGGGGATGGTAGATTCCCAAGGGGAGGGACAAGGAGCAACAGGCCATGGCTAGGGTTGGGGAGGGAAACGCACAGAGAAAGAGAGGAAGGGCGATGGAGCGGAGCTTGACGAATGTGCAGCGCGAGGGCCTAGATCCTTCGACTTTTTCTTTCTCTCTCTCCCTCCCTCTCTCTCTCATTCGAACAATCTTCCTCCTCCTCCTCCTCTTCCTCTGAACATTTGCATTTTCTTACCGTAGGAATTCATCATTCATTAAAATCAATGTTGGCCATGTTTCCCTTTGCATCTGTCTGTTGGTGCCACTGTGGAGGAGGATGATGATGTTGTTCTTGCTCTGAGTCTACTTTGAGTGTTTGCTTATTATTTGAATGGGAACTTCGTAGAGAAGCAAGGCTTAAGCTTCTGCTGTTGAGATTTTATGACAGTGTGAGCACAACATCATTATATTCACGTTCTTCTTCTTCTTCTTCAGAAAAATTGTGCCTCCTCCTGCTCCAAAAAGCTCAAATTGTTTTCTTCTTCTTGTTCTTCTTTCTCTTCTTATTTGTTGTCTTTGATCGCCCTACTCTGAAACCCCTTGCTTGATCTTCATTGCAAGGGACCATGAAAGAAAAATCGTGTTCTCAGAGACAGCATGAATTTTGTGGACAGGTTCACAGCAGAAGATAACTATTCAATTGTGGCTATCGAAATATGTAGAGAAACATTGCATTCTTGCAGATTGCATCACCATCTTTATCTATTTTCCTTATTCTTTTTGATGTTGCTTCTTCTTCTTCTTCATGCTACTATCCATAGAATCTCTCAGTAATTGTAGTTGTTGAGATCAGCTTCTTCCTCAGCTGTGCACCAAAATGACAACAACCCTCCCACGGTAGGAAATGAACATGAAACCAAGGTAGAAGCGTGCAAAATCTATGCACATGGCTGAGCCATTAATCTCAAAAACTGAAAAGAAACCATAAATCTTTCACTTAATAATAAACAAACTCGTTATCTTCATCATCTTCATCCATAGCTTCAACCATTATACAAGAACAAAAGGGAAAAGAGAAATTTTTGCACAAAGAGAGAGGAGAGAGGAGAGAGAACAACTTTTGCACCACCAAAAAGGAGAATATGCAATTGGACAAGAGAGGGAAGGGAGAGAGGCACGTAACCATTCGTGCACTCCACCTCACCTCTTCCCCAAAAAGCACACCCCTTCATATTTTTATTATTTCTTTGAAACTTTGATACATTTGATATTATAAGACCTTTGGCCTTTAATTTTGAGTATTCCTACCCTTCACCAATGCATGCACGTAACACTTTTGTGTATACCATTTATTTATGATGGATGTGGATGTGGATGTAGCCTCCTCATATCTCTATCTCTTTTTGGCGATTTGTAACAATGTACTTGTTATCTTTTTTACAAAAGATGAAATTATAATATACGCATGGACATTTTTGTGCCTTGTTTTTATGCTTCTTTTGAGTGTCATCACTATTCAATGTATACCAAAGAGCATTGAAATAGATCCATTATTTTCTGATAGACACTGTCAAGAAAGAGACAAAAGGTTTAGATAGCGATTTGAGATCCTTAAGAGATATTCTCCTAAGTGTAGTAGTTTGACATCCTTGAGAAAGAGAGATCTTGTTAACTATATTATCTCAACCAGTCCATTAGGGAAAGGGGGAAGCTCTAGTATACCTTTTACCCTGATAAGTCGCCCTACTTTGAGTGGGGGTATAGCCCCACCAATACAGAACCCTATAGGGAATCTACGCATCATTATGGCGCAATCCATTGCAATACATGCAGGAATGCCAAATTTGCTAGCTACGGGTTTCCCTCTACCCATATTTAATGGTTAGTAGAGGAATATGTTGAGCTCCACATTAGTGAGTTCTAGAAACTAATGTTTAGTTTTCGAATGGACACCTCATGATGTTTTTCAACATGACTCTAAAAGGAAAAGCTACAATGTGGTATCATGGATTGGAAGCTCGGACCATAATCACGATTGACTTATTTTTTATGGAACACAATATTAGTGAGTTTGGGAATCTCCCAATTCCCATGTTTTGAATACTAAAAAGGTGGTACCCAGATAACATACCCATAAGTTTCTCAAAACCATATGATGTGACCTATCATTAAAAGTGCTTGAAAAATGGAATCTATGGAGCTATAGAGCGCTCGATTTGGAGTTATAGTGTTCAAGTTATGACAAATCCAAAGATCTAACCACGTGTTCCAAACTTATGGGAAATTCCCATATTCCTCAATATGTTGTTATGGTCTTTCGAAGAGTATTTGCCCCTGAGAGAGATGGGTAGTATCGGCTGCATGTCCTGAACGTGACATGTCAAGAGCCTCATGAGAAGGCTCAAGCTTACTCCAAGAAATTGAAGGCGATGTTTCAAAAATTGCAACCCTCTATTCCTATCCCACCTGCTACCTAGTTTGCTACAATGTTTTTTACATAGACTAGATTCGAATGGAAGAGGAACCATAGTACAGAATGTTCCCATACTGTTGACTCCTCTTAATCTTGCTATGCCAATGGCTAGCAAAATGGTTTCACTAAATAATGGAATCCAAATGACGAGCCCTAATATCATACCAACTAATCAGCAAAATAAATCCCTATTCAGGTGGTTAGGCCAATTAAACAATAAGGAAATGATCATGGTCATGAGTCTAGTGTGTCAAATGTTATCGACGAAGTCCAAAACATGATGAAGCATTATATTGATATGATAACAAAACAGTATAGATAAATAGCCATAGATGCTAATTTCCTAAAGAAGTAGCAAAACTTAATAGGAGTCAACATCTTGAAGAGGGTGGTCCATCAAGATTTAGTTGTAAGTAGTGACATGGTGATCACAACACTTTTCAAGAAACTGCCCTAGTATCAAATGCGACATATATGGAAAGTCCGGCTATCTAACTAGTACTTAATGGAGTAAGATCAACTCTCTTCAACAACAAGGGAGTAGGCAACCAAGTTCGAGTAATCATCAAGCATAAGGGAATAACCTTTAGCAAAATGAGGGACCAAATAAAATATTGCAAAGAGGAAATGCTATTGTAGAAGAGCTACCTAGTGGTAGTGGTGTCAACCTTATCGAAACTGTGTATGTCAATAACATTGAGACTTCCAATTTACAAGCCATTACAAGAGGACAGAAGGTTAAAGAAGGTGATATGGATAATATAAAACATATTGAGACAAACCCTAAACAGGATGATAAGGGGACACAAGTTCTTCGCCTTGATGTGGAAGCTAGTCCTCTAAAAGCTGCTTCAATAGCAAAGTTGACTCCAATAAGAAGCTGCCAAAGAAAAAGGTAAAAGCTAAGAAAGAGGCACCTAATCTTACTCAGCAAACCAAGAGAAAGGATGGTCTAGTGGGAGAAGAGAACCATTGCTTATTATCATCAATTTGACTTAGCCAATTCTCTTTGCAAGGTAAAGTATGATGTGAATCTCTTGCAACTAATCAATTATCTCTAGGAGTGCATAAAGACTTTAAAAAGATCCTTTGCATTGGGTATATCATTGAAGCCTTGGGAATAGCCCATGTGGACTAGTTTGAACATGCTAAAAAGCATTGTCCAAGGGTGGCAGCATATGCTGACGACATATTAGTAAATCATGCTATTGTGGATGTGAGATCCTCCTCAATATTGCAAGTTCAGAATTGATAGAAAGACTAGGGCTTGAAATCCAAAAGGATACATCCATAATTCTCCAAAAGGATACCTCCATAATTGATAGAAAGACTAGGGCTTGAAATCCAAAAGGATACCTCCATAATTCTCCAAATGGCTAATGACAATTTAAGACAATCGGAAGGTTGTGTTACCAAAGTCCACATGGCTGTTGCCAATGTGGAATGTATTTTGGACTTTAGGGTTATTAGGTTTGCAGGGTAGCCATGTAAAAATTACATAGTGTAGCAAACAGAATCTGAGAAAGAGATAGAGAGTACACAACGAATAAGTGGAGAATTAAAAATTTTCTTTAGCTCCAAACAACTAATATAAAGATGGCTCTGTCCACCTGTGTGCTTCCACTATGAAGCTTAGATGGTGATCTAGACACAAGATAGGTGAAGAACTTAAGGCTAGCTGGAACAACTCTGACTAGGTGAGAGATAGATTATGAAAACTGTGAAGGGGTCTACCTTTTATAGCCTATGAAGGGGGTCATGATGGATGACCTTCCATATGCACTTGTGGTTGTTGACTTTCCATGTGCACATGTGTTTGTTGACCTTCCATGTGAATATTCAGCCCATAAAATATGCCTAAAATGCCATCATTTTTAGCTAACAACCCCAATGCTCTCAATTTCTTAGTAGCCCGTTTCATAGATATGCACTCATCCCCACACATAGCTTCCATAAGCTTAAACCAACATGAACTATTTGTTGTAAATTGAGAATTACCAATAGCAATTACATGCTTCATTTCATCAAGAGGCAAGTACACCCTCTGAACAACACTACTATAGCCCCACATTACAGCAGCGCTTAATGAAAATCTAGGTCTTTGAATTCCCTTGCATTTGGAACCAAAGGAGACTCTCGAAGCGTATCACAATTTCTAGGATGATTAACATAAACAGTAAGAAATTGGACTTCTTTTCTCCCATCCTTGCTTCTAACTCTTGCATAAGCAGAACCATCAACAAGCACCTTTGTTTCCATACGCACACCTATGATATAGGGCTATCCCAAAATCACTACATATGAGGAATTATCTTGCACAAAGAAGTGTTTCTCTTCCTGTACATCACCAATCGTCACTTTTACATTAGGACATGCATCATAGAGCTCCCGTGAAGAATTATTTGCAGCCCTCATACGCCAACCATGATCAGTGTCCATAGGCCATGCACCATTTTCATACAATCCCCACTCAATGACATTTATCTGAGACCCATGGTCAAGTAAAGCAACACAAGGAGTTTCACGTTCCCCTATTTTCACTACCGTTTTAGTAGTAGCTCTAGCCCAATGATTTCTTGTGTAGTGACTTCGAGGAATAAATCCTAGAGTCTCTTCTCCATATTGTTGCATTTGCCTTACTCCACCATGCATATTGCTACAAGACAATCCATTCTTAGCCACTTTCTTCTCTTTACCACATGCTGTCCATTGATTAGTAGCATCCTGCATAGATAATCCATTACTTATTTCATGCTCATATTTAGCCTGAATACCTAACAAACCAGTTTTCTCTTCAATTTGCAGCAATGCACTAGTGGTATCACCAAGAAACTGGTGCTTCCTTTTAATTATGTCAATGATCTCATCATGAAATTATCGCTTGGCAATGCCAAGCACCTCTCCCAAGGTAAATTCCACCTGACTATTTAAGATCCGTTCTTCAAGAACCTTCTTAAGATCTATGGATGTCTCAATAACAGATTGCAACTTATATCATGGCTGCTTGCCCTTCTTTTTGCCCTCTTATTTGTTATCATGTTTTCATTCTTTTAGATGTCCCTACAACATCTTCATCTCTTTTTTGTTTTTCTTCCACAAGTACATCCGTGTTTTGTACCTTTGCTAAATATGCATACATTGAATATGCATCTATCGGTGATTCCCAACCAGTTATGCCACGAATGTCTTGCCCTGCATGAGACATTTCACTATCAGTGACCTTTCTCTTTTCAGCTGCATGTAAAGCATGTGTCCATATTCCAACCATCACTTGGCCATGCATCCTATCCAACTGTAAACCAAAAGTAGAAGCATGTAATGCC
Organism: Lygodium microphyllum; assembly: GCF_053477565.2. Taxonomy (NCBI): domain Eukaryota; kingdom Viridiplantae; phylum Streptophyta; class Polypodiopsida; order Schizaeales; family Lygodiaceae; genus Lygodium; species Lygodium microphyllum. The sequence goes on along the minus strand of NC_141150.1, from coordinate 78,322,193 downwards.
GCATAAGCATTTTGGACAGCCAAGTCTTCCAACAACTTCTGCATACCTCCCTTTCCAAAATTCAAAGCAAGAGGCAATCCCATTTCTTGTGCATGGCAATCCCATTCAAAGCAAGAGGCAAGAGCCACAAAAGCGGGTGGCTTACTAGATACTTCAACTGTTTTGCCTGTAACAGTGGGCAAGCTAGAGACATGAAATCTTTCTCTTCTTCTATACTTCTTCACAAGCGCAGTAACAGCTTCCTTGACATGTCTCCACTCTGTTTTCTAACCTGTCTCTGTAGTCTGATCCTCTAGCAAATCATCAAGCTTCTCTTGAAGCTCACGATCAGCTACCTGTAGAAACAATTCAATTTTTTGACTTGCAAGAGCTTGCTGTTCCGTGAGATCCAACTGCTCAAATCGACTTTCAAACTCTCTTAACAATTCTGTATAACTTCACCTCACGCTCAATTGCTTGCAAAGCATTCATCACAACACATTCTGTTTGATCTGAAGCTTGCATCTCTTGTTGTTGTTGTTGTACCTGCATAAGCATATTCATATTTTGCACCAACTGTTGCAAAATGTCACTAGAGAATGTATTCAAAGATTCTCCCATCTTGTCTTTCCTTCTTCTAATGACCTTTCACGTCGAGTTCACCAATGTCGGAGGGTTTTTTGTCGAAAGGTCGAATCCACTGGGGATCAGAAGTAGAAGGAAGTAGAGATAGGAGATGGAGGAGAAGATAGAGAATACCCAAGTGGTAAATGCTACAAAGACAAATCACAATGAATTGAATCAATATGTATTGAAAGAAATATAACCTCTCCTTCTAGGGTTTCAAGGTCCCCCTGAACTTCATTTTCTGCTTGTTTCCCTTGACATAGAGTATAGAAAGACTAAGTCTCATTGCCCAAAGTCTTATTTCTTAACATATTCATTAAACCAACTCTTATGCCATGCCTTTTTATGGAGAGCACGGGTTGCAATGAGACAAGTCTCAGATATGTGTTCCACCTCTACTAACCGATTTTTCCATGCTTCTTGGCCCTCCCATCTCTCTTGGGCCACTATTCTCAAGCTTGGAACCAAGAATTACATTTTCAAAATAGCTTTGGTTTTGTAGGTCAATCTAAATGGATTACCACTTTTGTTAGATCATCCACCAAGATTTTGTTCGTGGATTTGTCTTGAGCATTGGCTTGAGGATAATATGGAAAGGAATTTCTGTGGGTTATTAAGAAGATGGATAACAAGGTAGCAATCACTTCATTGATAAAGTGTGTGCCTTGGTCATTAACCAACTCTATGGGCCAACCAAACCGTGAGATTACTTACTCCCAAAGGAACTTGGCCATGGTCCTAACATCATTCTTGTGAGTTGCTAGAGCTTTTGCCCACTTGGTGAGATAGTCTATGGCAACAATGATGTACTTCCTCTAGGAATATTGAGCTACAAGGCTGATTGGACCGATGAAGTTAATTTCCCACTTCTCAAATGGTTGGCACACAATCACCAAGGTCAACTCCATTTTGCCCTTATGAGTGTAGGAACTTTAGTCTCTTTTCACTCATCACAATTCTTTACAAACTTGGCTACATCATGGAATAGTGTTGGCCACCACAATTGGGACTAGAGCACCTTGTGTGGCATAGTGTCTCCACTAAATTCCCTTAGGAGATTTATGAGATCATGCTCCTCCTCAACTACATCATATGCTATGTACAGAGGTCAAGGCTGCTTGTCCTCCCCTCCTGCTAGGTTAGCCTCCTTAACCTTGACTAGTCCTTTGATGGGTAGCTTGCCCTTCCCATTTGGCTCCTACAAACACTACTATTCCATCACATTTTTTGTACTTCGTGAAGTCCTTGGGCAGGTCTTGGGGTTTCTTTTGGTATTCAACTTCTAAAGACTTTTATTGTTTCTTTTTCTCCTCCCTTAGCCTTCTGTGCCTTAGGTGGGCTGGAAGGTCCCCTTTGCTACATCTGGTACCCAAGTGGCTGAGGTATCTTGGGATCACTATCAAAGTTCACCTGTGACTTGGAATTGTACTCGTTATCCCCACTAGAAGAGACTATCTCCCCTAATGCTCGCAAATCTGAAGCTAACTCTACTCCAAATAATGGTGTGGTGCAAGGACAAGCTAGTCTCGCTAGCTCATAATCTACCACCTCAAGGCATTCTAACCAAGTTCGATTGCAATCTGCCTTGGCAACTCCTTTTCTCACTCCAACTGTGTTGACCTCTTAGGGTTTAGTTTCTACTCTGATTTACTCAATCAGTCTTCCTTAGATGTCATGTTCAATGGTCTCTGCTTCCTCCTTGCTCTCCTCATGAATGATGGAACAACAATCTTTGTAACTCGTTGTCAGAATCCTCATATGTTGCTAGTACGCATTCCTACTTCTAAGCTCTGCCACACTTGTCATGAGAGTCCAGTTATATGAAAAATTTAGGTCGTGCACCTTAGTCCATTGCCACTCTCTAGTTTCCATAAGATCCTTGAGAGGCTTTAAATTGGTAGTTGGGTTACCTACAAGCTGATTTGACAAGTACTCAAGGATTTTGTGGAGTTCTAATTTATTTGCTAGGACACGATAAGTGATTGGTGTTGGTTGATCCATGGAACTCCTGTACATCATGCACAAGGGTACCGTGGGCAGGTTAGAAGTGAGGGTAATCTTAGGTTTGCTAGATCTGAGTCTGCAACTTGCCTGGATCCACCCTCATCCTCTAAGAATGGAAGATCAATGGTTGCCAATATGTGCATCTAGTCTGGCTCATCCTCAAGGTAGAAAATGTACCTTATTAGAGGTCCATAATCTCTTCTAGACCTTCAATCACCCTTTAGTAGGGTAGAGATGACATCTAAGTCCACTGATGATGTTTTTCTTTGTGTCCATCTCTACTCATACTGCTTCTAATCTATTACCAAAGAATATTAGGCCATTATCCAAATCTTCTATTACTTTTGCATTTCTCATCCAAGGTCCACTTAGTAGGATGTCATAATCCACTCCCTCCATAACTATAAAGTTCACTGAGAATGGAATTCCCGCTATCTTAAGTGGTCAATCCTTTAAGACTCCAAAGGGTCTAGCCTTCGTTCTATTAGCCACTGTGACATTAAACCTAGCAGTCTCCACAAGAGGGTTTTCCCAAGACTGCAAGATTGTGTGACTAAGTACACTAACACCTAATCTTGCGTATACTATCTGGAGCCCCAAGAGGAACACCAAGGAAAAGGGAATTCTCTTGCAAGAAAATCTATCTTGTAACATCAACAAGCTTTTATTTCATTCTTTTGATAACCAAAACAAAGAAAACAGTAATTCTTCACGCATCATCATAGTAGATATCTCCCACGGATTTGATAGAATCAACCATAATCTTCAACATCTTCATAGAATACTTCAATATAACAAAGAAAAAAAAAGAATACAACATCTTTTGAATGGAAATCAATCACATAATATTCATCTTCAATTTCTTCATAGTTCTCTCTCTCAATCTCTCATATAGAGTTACACTATTTTGATAGAATTAGCTATCTCTAGCTCTCTCTCTCTCTCTCTCTCTCTCTCTCTCTCTCTCTCTCTCTCTCTCTCTCTCTCTCTCTCTCTCTATCAATAGTACATCATATCCTCACTACAATACTCTCATAATAACTCTCTATAATCCTTCTTAGGTTGTGGATGCACCTCCCAAGAGGTATGTTTGATATGAAGAGTCACCATAGCCACTACAGTGTCTTTTTACAACTCACTACTGTCACTGTCACTTAGTCTTCTCTTCAGTCTTCAGCAGCTGCTTCTTCCACTTGTTTTAGCTCTTTTGAACTTATATTCATCCTTTCCAAAAGTTAGAAAACTTTCCCAAAGTCACACATACATTCTACAGAACACTTACAGAAGGTCTACAGAATAGTTACAGTACAGTACCAGAGCAGCTATAGTATAGTTACAGTATAGAGATAGAGCAGAGACAGAGGCTCTACAGAGGGTCTATAGAAGGTCATCAAAACCTCATAACTCATACTCAAACCATTCCATACTATCAAAAACTATTCAATAAGCTTCCAAAAGATCTCAATCTTCATTAATCATCAATCCATGCTTCATATAGAAGAAAATCAAAACAAAACAGGAGCTATACACAAGGTATACAAAACCAATCAGAACCTATCAGAACATCATAGAGCTTCATATCTCCACTAAAAATCATCATAAACTTCCAAAACATGATCAATATAATTCAAAAAACTCTCAAATACTTCCATTAATAACCATACATCACTCTAAATCCATCAAAAATCAATCATTTAGACCTCAAAAACAACAAAAATTAGTCAAAAATTCAATCTTTTTCCACTCTCAACATATCCCCATACTTAGAAAGGAAGCATCCTTGCGACCTAAGGAAAAGAAGAATATAAGTTCATTAAAGAGCTCAATTTTATCTTCTGTCGGATCTCCAATAGTCTCACCAAACCATGACTCCAACTTATTACCTGTATCTGATAGAAAAACACTACTAAAGGAAAACTCCCGTTATTCATTAACTCATCTGATTAATCATTTAAAAAGCCATAACAAATTTGTAAAGGATAAAAGAGGTTCTCTTTAGCTTTCCACCATAGGCGTCCATCCACCATCACCATCAATAGTTTGAAAAGAGCTCTCGAACAAATTATTCTCAATCAGCACGAACTCATTACATACAATTATTACAACACACACAAACACTTACACAACCATATGAATGACACCTCCAAAAAGAGAGATATATATCATTAAGAATCATCCAAAATCAATCAATGAAGATGATCCCTTTTGAAGGCTTGATGGTTTCGAAAACAATCCATGGAGAAGGATTCATCTACAAATGTCTTTGGAGGATTTTGAAAGAATTGCAGGCAACACATCCTTTCTAGCAAAACAAGGTATCTACTAGGTAGACTTAGGGCATGAAAATACAGGACATCCAACTGGTGGGAGTCAATGTTCACATTGACATTCATACAAAGCTTTGGAATGGACTTTTGATCATTATGGGAATGCCTATGCATGTATACTAGATACCAAGCAATAATGAGCTGTCAATCTCACTGAAGGATCTAGAGATTTTATTGGTGAGAAAAATGTAGGTAGTTCTGGTATGCTTTACTGGTAGTTGTCCAATCTCCTGGAATTATTGGCTAGTTTATCTGAGGTCCCGCAAGATAATCAGTCGAGCTCCATCCTCTTCTTCTTGGAATCTGCTGATCAAACCCTTCATATTTACTAACCAACTGAAGGGGTTGAGAAATAGAAGTAGTAGAAGATGGAAGTGGAATAAGTAAAAGTGGATGAAGAGATGGGTAGGCAAAATCATAAAAGGAAGAATAAGTTAAAGAAGAAGTGGGTAAAAATTTTAGGGAATCAATTAGGAAATGTGTTAATTGATAAATAGGAAAAGTAGAAGGTATATGGATAGATGGAGAAGGGCATGGTGGAGAAGGGGAAAATACTCTATCTTCGATAAAAGAGCAATAGATAAATATGGGAATTTGAGGAAAAGATTGAGGTTGGAAAAGAAGGGGTAAGATTGCTGTTGAATTGGTTTGATAAAGGGAAAGATAGGTATCATAGCGATGAGCCATTTGTTGATAGTACAATAGGCTAGGAACAGAGGGACCTAAGACAGATCTTCTGTGATAGGCATTAAAAAAAAATGGAATCAAATGGATGGTTTTTGGAAAGGTAAGCTAAGAGATCCACCCTCAGTTGGTAAGTGCTCTGTACATAGGTAGAAGCTGTGTTTTGACGTTGATTCAGGACCACAAAATCAATCATTGAGTGCCAGGAATTATCAAGGCAAGTAGCCACTTTTGAAGAGTAACTCTGAAACATGTCATCTATTCTCAACTCCAAATAGTTGACATACAAGACAGCTTGCAAAACCACATCCTCCACATACCATGCCATATCTAATTCATTTGGAATCAACAGATCTCCTCGTGGATACATATATGACAGCAACATGGTATCCGTTGTCACAGAATCTTCAGACACCATATGGACCACTTTCTGTCAGTAGCTCAGGAGACCAAGCCCCACTCCAACCATCCTCTGGAAGAGAAAGATCCATCGTTGAAAGCTTCATGTAAAAGGCCAACTTTTGCAATTGAAAGTGGACAAAGAAAGGTCCGGAGGAACATACTCCTGGAAATGCTCAAATGTTGACCATAACAAATCCATCCTGGACTGCAATCTTTTCACTTTATCTTGGAACAATGGACACAATGTGGCCTGTCTTTGGAGAGCTGCCAAGTCTTGTGTTGAGAGAGAAGGAATCATAGGAACATTGGGGCTTGGAGGAACAAACCGTGACTGCATCAATTGGTCTTGCAACTGCTTGGATTTGGGAAGCTTGTGATTCCATTGTGTTATGAGCAGTCTGTAAGGCTAAGAGTTTTGCATCTAAAAGAGTCTGAAACTCTTGAGCTTCTTTAGACATCCTCTCTTTCTCCTCTGAGATTTTTGTGACCTTTGACTGAGCCTCTATTAACTGAATCTTCAAAGAAGATATCTCTTCTCTTTGAGTCTCAATCATTTGGGTTTGTTTCTCCATCTACTTAAACAAATCTACAAGTGTGTCTTTAGCAGAGGCTAACTCTGATGTTGCCTTATACAACTGGTCTTTGGACTGCATGAGTTCTTCATAAAAGGAAGCATATAACTGTTGAGCACAAGCCGTACTAAAATTTCAATCAAACTCTGGATGTCTTTACAGAGGAATGGAATGGCATCTCTCACCACTAGACTATTCAGTGAAGGGACTGATATGTCCAAGGAACCCTCTCTATGTGCCTTGAACAAATTGTTACATGTGAGGTAAGCAGGGAGGTCACTGCCAGATGTAGCAGGAATTGTGACTAAAGGAAGAACTGAAGGAGTTTTATCTGCCAAACGCTTTAAGTGTTTTCGCTGAATGACCAGTCGAGGAGGGAATCAAGATCCTCTATATCAATAAGTTCGAACTCTTCTGAAGGTGGTGGAGGAGGAGCTGGATCTGATGGAGAAGGTGGTAGCACACCCTTCTTTAGGCTTGAGTATGTCAAGAAAGCATACAGGTAGGATCCATATGTAACATTTGTAACATTTCCTCTTTTTACTTTGATGAAATGTTGGTCCATCTTTGTAAGCAGGTAAGTATTCCAATCAATGGCCACCCCTTTTAACACCATCCTGGAAGCTATGAAGAGCCCTTTGGACAAGTAATGGAATGGTGTTTTGGTAGGTATAAACCTGTCTTGGCATACCAACTTCCACACAGGATCAGTGATTATGGAAAAAGAGACTCCTGAAGTGTTGATCACTTTCTTGACATCTAGAATTTCCTTGGTCTGCTTCTATAACAGCTTAAAAATCTCATCATTAATAATTGTCTAGCTGTAACAAAGGGCTCTCTTTATAGAGAAGAGACAGAGCCTTCCCTAACCCTTGAGGTGGTCAATGTCATGGAAGCACCATGGACCAGTCCCGACTTCTTGGTGTATGAGGCAAGAAACTCATCACACAAGGATGGATCTTCTGGAATCAAGGAAAATGAAGCAGCCACGAAAGTCGCAAGTCCTGCTTTCGCTATAGGCTCAAAAGTTAGTAGGAAAGAGTAATCCCTACTAACTAGCAGGACATACTGGATAGGAGGAGGAGCTTGAGACGCCATTCAGATGGAAAACACACACACCACAACACAGACAATCACAAAGAATTCCTGCAAAACAACCAAGGGGCTATCAAAAAGGAATCAATAAACAAAAGGGCACACATACATAGACGTAGCTAACCCATTTACCACCCCAAACAATCCAAATCCTAGAAAAAATTTGGCATGACCTCTACACATATGCGACCGAAAACTTCATGCGATGCAACAAATAGGCACCCAAATCCCCGTATCAGGCAAGAAAAAAAGAAAAAACTACAAACCGTACCCGTAATCGTAACACATAGACAAACCATAATACCATAAAAATGTAAATCATGAAGAGGACTTTACGCGCCCATCCCACGAAGCGTGTTTATTAAAAAGGGAAAAAAAGTGCAGTGAGGGAGAATTGTTTTAATGAAGGATTCATTTTAAGAAATTATTAACAATGGGTGACATTTTATTAGGTTATAAACCTTAATAAGAAAACGGTGGTTCCTTCTTAAAATTTTAATTACAATTTATTATGATGAAACGGTGCTTTATCGAAACCTAAACTATGATTCCCAGACTAGGTCTCTAAATGCAGATTCATTAATTAAAAATTAATAGTGATGTGGAGCGCTTTTTTGCCAGCGCGTGCTTTTTCATGATAGCTAGTTCATTTTTATTAATACTTAAGGTGCCTCTTAAGCGCACGTAGCGCGTGCAAAGTGAACCGGCTGGTTGATTTTTATTATTCGAAATTGTGTGTTTAGCGCGAATACGCGTGGAAAAGATGGGTGAATAAAGTTCATTTTAGCAATTAATTGTGGTTAAGGGGGTAATGAAAATAAATAAAGCTCACAAAATAAATACATAGTAGGGGTGTGTATGCAATGGATTGAAGGCATACAAAGTAGTCCCCCAAAAGCAATGAATCCAGTCTAACAAAAACAAAGACCTCTGATGATTGAAAAAAATAAAGCACCTTAGTGTTTTTTTATTTTTATTTTATTTTTAGTTTTTATTTTTTATTTTTTTTAAATTTTAGGTGTGTTTGTTTTGTGTATATTGTTTGGTTTGTTTTTTTTTTTGTTTTTTTTTAAGAATTAAATCAGGATATATAACACATGGATATGTTATGAAGTGTAAGAATGAATTTTCAGCCATTTAGCAAGTTTCCACAATGTATGTTAATTCAGCCATGATTTTCAATTGATTTTTAGGATTTAAAATGAATTTTTATGAAGTGTAGTATTAAAATTAGGATTTTTTGGTTTTAAAGAATATTTTTGCCTTTTATAGAAATATTTTTAATTGAAATTTTTGGCAAGGGAATTAATTTTATTTTATGGAATTTTTTTGAATTTATTTCTATATTTTTACTAATTTTTAATGAATTTTACTCATTTTTCAGGTAATTTTGAAGTAATTTTCAAATTTTAAATTTTCTATAATTTATTTTTCTTGAATTTCCACCTTTAAAATATTCCAAATAATTTCAGCAATAGTGGTAAATTCTTTAAAAAGTTGTAATTTTTTTATTTCAAATGAATTTTTGGATTTTCTATGTGTTCTATGTTTATTTTTATGTATTTTTATATATTTTGCGGATTGGAAAAAAAAAGGCGGTACTCGGGCTACGTATGAATAGCGAAGGATGACTGCGTGTGAACGGCGAACTGCAATACTCCACTGCACGAACAAGTCGAAAGCGCGTCCTCGTGCGTGAACACCCACTAGCACACCCATACTCAGCGGAAAAACAACAAAAGAGAAAGGGCAGGAATAAGGGCTAACTAAGTAGATTAAGTGAATTAGGTTAGCTTAGTCTGAGAAAGTTGATTAAGTTAATTGTTGAATAAATCAATTAAGTTAGTTAAATTAGGTTAGTTTGGTTAGTTAGGTTAAGTAGGTTAAGTCTGGTTTGTTAGGTTAGTCTAGTTAGGCAGGTTAATTAGGTTAGGTTTAGTAAGTCTAACTAGGTTAAGTCTGGTTAGTCTAGTTAGTCAGGTTAGTCAGGTTAAGTCTAACCAAGGTTAGTGTGGGCTAACTAAAGGTCAATTAATCTAACTGGGTCAGGGGTCAATTAACTAGGGTTAGTTGAATTAGGGTTAATTGAACTAACTAGGGTTAGTTAGGACTAACTAGGGTTACTTAAGGGGGGTTAACTAGTGTTAGGTTAATTATTAACTAATGTTAGGTTAATTAGTAACTAATGTTAGGTTATTGTTTAACCAAGGTTAGGTTAGAAACTAACCAGAAGGGGGGGTTGGAGGAGGAGGAGGAGGAGGAGGGAGGGGAGGAGAAGGAGGAGGAGGGAGAGGAGGAGGAGGAGGAGGAGGAGGAGGAGGGGGAGGAGGAGGAGAAGGCATGTGGTAGTGGTGGTGGTGGTGGTGGTGGAGGAGGAGGAGGAGGAGGAGGAGGAGGAGGGGGAGGAGGAGGAGGAGAAGGCAGGTGGTAGTGGTGGTGGTGGTGGTGGAGGAGGAGGAGGAGGAGGAGGGGTGGTGGTGGGGAGGGAGGAGGCGGAGGAGAAGGAGGAGAAGGGGAAGGAGGAGGGGTAGTGGTGGGGGAGGAGGAGGCAAAGTTGGAGGAGGAGAGAGGTGGTGGCGGGGGAGGAGGAGGCATCCACAGGACCAGGCGGGGTGGCCGAGGCGGACGGCGGCTCGGCGCAGGCAGGGCGACGACGGCACTGAAGGGCAGCCGAGCAGTGAGCATCAACAGGCGCAGAGGGCGGCTTCCACGAGCGGCGACGGCGTCACTGATGCCAGGAGGCATATTTCATGGTGGATTCCGTACCACGGTGGATTCCGTGCCACGGTGGATTCCGTGAGGTTTTACGGTGGATTCCGTAAACTTTGATGACCGGGGCTTATACACAAAGTGGATTCTTTGTGCGAGAAGTTGATGGGGACGCCTGTCCTTTTCGGGAGTTTCATTAATTTAGTGTGTACATGGGTGATTCCATAGCGGGTGATTCTGCAAAATGCATATTAAATTAATAAATGTTTATGAGTTTAGAGTGCGCACTCGTAATAAATTAAGGTTAGGATTTATTTCTAACCAGTTGATTTATTTATGTAGCTGAAGACTGCTAGGTATTCACTTTTGTCGGTTTAATTGTATTATTTTACTAACGATTGTGAATGCTTCAGTTGATGTGTAGAGATAGCAGCAGTGGCGGAGGAAAGCATTGGAGGATAGCGAGTATTCGATCTATGGATTATATTTTGATAGGCGCCACGCCTATATTTTGTCATGCCTATTTATTGAGGCATCGATTATTTATTATTATTTTGAATGCGCATGGGCGCACGGTTATGTTATTTCTATTTGGACATTGTATTGGGCGTGCCAGACTCTTTGGACACCGTCCATTAGCTTTATTTCCTATTTTTGTAAAAGCAAACTCAAAAGCTAAAAGCTTGTTATATTTTTGTAAATTGGGCTATTATTGAGCATGAAGATGAAATATACAAAAAAAATACATGCTTTGTGAAGCGCTCACACAAGGCATGGGGGGAGATTGCACCCAATTGGTCTCTTGCTCTTGTCGTTCATGCTTTTTACCTTGTAACTTGTGCAAAAAGTAGAGTTCATTGTTCTTGGGGACCTTTTGGCATTCACTACGCGAACATACAGCGTCCGATCTGCGCACCAGCCACGGGGAGGCGTGGGAGGGCGGCCGAGTAGCGCGCATAGGGCCAAAGGGGGGGGGGAGAGAAGAAGGAGCAAGAGGAGATGGAGAAGAGGAGAGAAGAGAAGAGGAAGGGGAAGAAGCAGAGAGGAAGGAGGAGAGAGGAAGGAAGGAGAACGAGAAGGCGCCACAAACAGTAACAGGTAGGTATGTTTTTTTTTCTTTTTTTCTCTTTTTCTTTGTTTTTTCTTACTTAGTTTTGTTTTCTTTTTCTCTTTTTGTTTTTGTAGTGGTGTTGGTTTTGTTTTTCTCTTCCTGGGTTCCCCTTTTTTTTCTTGTTTTTATTTTTTATTGTTTTTGGTTTTTTCTTGCTTGGCGGGTTGTTTTTTTTTCTTTTTGTTCTTTTGGTTGTTTTTTTGTTGGTTTTTTTCTCTCTCTTCTTTGTCTTTTTTTGAATAAAATCTTTTTAGTAGATATATATATATATATATATATATATATAAAATTTTTGGGGTTGGCTAGGAGTATTTGTTTTTTTTTTAAAGGAAAAATTAAAAAAGTGAAATGAAAAATGGAAAATGGAGGGGCAAAAAACACACCCCCGGCTCGTGTGCATGCGCGGGCAGGGATAAAAAAATTTGCACTGACGGGATCAAACCGGAATGGACGGTGACGCACTAGCCACGGACGCCATGGGGCATCCCGAGGCGCGTAAAACCAAAAACAGGCACGTTCACACGTGAGGCGAGAAACGCGATCACACGAAAAAAAGAAAGGAAAATTAATAAAATCCAAACCGTTCGTCGGATCAAAAATTTGTAAAAAGGAAAAATGTGTCAAGAGACGAGGGAAAAATGATGGAAATAGGCAACACGGGTTAGGGGGAAAAATCAGGGTGTTCATATGGGAAAAACGCAAAAAACCAACCCGAAAACACATACGGGTATTAATATCAGAAAAACCGCGCATCGAAACGAAGTGCAAAAAGAAGGAAAAGTGTGTAGAATAAGATTGCCAACAACCTTATCATGATAAAATACAGTTTTGATTGAGATAGGATGCGTTCACATGGAAAACCCCCCAAAAATGGGCCTAAAAATAGACTCGAAAATTAATACAGGAAGAACCGTGCATCAGAATAGCGGCCAATAAAAAGGAAAATTTTCTAGAAGAAAGGGATTCATAGGACTAGCACATCAAAACTCAGTTTGGGGGAAATTAAGAGGGGTTCACGTGGAAAAAACACAAAAAATGCATCTGAAAACACTCAGAAAAATTAATAACTAAAAATCTGACAGTCGGAAGAGGGAGGAGGAAAAAGGAAAAAATGGGGGAAATGCTGGCAGGACATGACTATCAAATTAGGCTGGAATTCCGGTGAAAATAGAGTAGGTTCACATGGAAAAATGTGAAAAATAGACATGAAAAAGGCTCGAAAACCCACAAAAATTAATAACGGATCAACCGTGCATCGGAAGGACACGGAATAAAAAGGAAAAGTGTTAGGGGGAATGGGTAAGACAGGCATGAAACATCAGATCAGGGTTCTGAAGCAATAAAGATGCGTTCACATAAAAAACCTTCCATTTTACGGGAATTGTTTCAAAAATTAATAACTTGAGAACTGTTTGTCGGAACAGGGGTTGGTAAAAATAAAAAATAGGAAATTCAAAGGGACAAACATGACAGTAAGGTTGGATGTGAGTTTCAGTGAACGTAGGGTCCGTTCGTATGAAAGAAGCGCAAAACCAAGAATAAGGGCAAATGGTCAGAAAACAACCCCGAGGACAGGGTGAAATATCTCAAACAAAGGAATTTTAGGAAGAATCATAGGAGCATAATCACCTTTAGTAGGATAGAACCTAGGCTAAGATAAGATTGACAGCAAGTACCTTATACGGGCCCATCCACCATTGTTGAAGCTTGCCAGGAAACTTGCCAAATCTCGGATCATAGGCTAGAACAAGATCACCTTCTTTGAACTCCTTGTGCTTGATGAAACTATCATGATAGGCCTTGCATCGCGCTTTAGTGGTTTCCATGCACTGTAAGGCCATCCGTCGTATCTCATCCAAGCATTCCAAATGCCGGAGATGGCGTTGTAGTGACTCATCATCTCCCAAGTGTTCTTTAACTACCACTCGCAAAGAGGGAAATTCTAGCAGGGAAGACGACTTCTGTACCATACACTAGTTGGAAAGGGGTTTGTCCTGTAGCTGCCTTATGGGAGGTTCTGTACGCCCAGAGGGCCTCTGTAAGTCGATCGTCCCAATCGCGACGACGTGCGGCAATCGTTCTTGTCAAAACCGAGCAGGATATGCGATTGGTGACTTCAACTTGGCCATTGGCTCTGGGGTAATAGGGAGTGGACTTGCGATGGTGGATCTTATACAGCTCTGTCAACTCCTCCATGATTTTGTTAAGGAAATGAGTACCTCTGTCACTTACTAGCTCGAGGGGACTGCAAAAACGGGTGATGATATTCTCGTACATGAGCAGGGCTACGCTATTACCATCATCCCGCTTTGGATAATGGCCTAATATTCTTTGGTAATAGATTAGAAGCAGTATGAGTAGAGATGGACACAAAGAAAACCTCATCAATGGACTTAGATGCCATCTCTACCCTGCTAAAGGGTGACTGAAGGTCTAGAATAGATTATGGACCTCTAATAAGGTACGTTTTCTACCTTGAGGATAAGCCAGACTAGATGCACATATTGGCAACCATTGATCATCCATTCTTAGAGGATGAGGGTGGATCCAGGCAAGCTGCAAACTCAGCTCTAGCAAACCTAAGATTACCCTCACTTCTAACCTACCCACGGTACCCTTGTGCATGATGGACAGGAGTTCCATGGATCAACCAACACCAATCACTTATCGTGTCCTAGCAAATAAATTAGAACTCCACAAAATCCTTGAGTACCTGTCAAATCAACTTGTAGGTAACCCAACTACTAATTTAAAGCCTCTCAAGGATCTTATGGAAACTAGAGAGTGGCAATGGACTAAGGTGCATGACCTAAATTTGTCATATAAATGGACTCTCATGACAAGTGTGGCAGAGCTTAGAAGTAGGAATGCTACTACCAACATATAGTCCCGATATGAGGACTCTGACAACGAGTACGAAGATTGTTGTTCCATCATTGATGAGGAGAGCAAAGAGGAAGCAGACACCATAGAACATGACATCGAGGGAAGAGTGATTGAGTAAATCAGAGTAGAAACTAAACCCTAAGAGGTCAACACAGTTGGAGTGAGAAAAGGAGTTGCCAAGGCTCATGGTGTGTTAGACTTGGTATGTGTGTCAACACAATTCAGACTCAGTGTTAGACTTGGTATGTGTGTCAAAACATTATAGTCTAGAAGTTCTTGCAACTCATGGTCATTACTGTGTTCTACCCATTGCTTCAATTCTTGCCAAAGTGTAGAGTTTTGCCTAAACAATTCTCCCAATGACAATGTCACAGGAGTTGTTATTTGTGAGGTTAACAATTTTCCATTCGTCTTTCCCTCCTCATTTCCATGGGCTTCCTACCAATGCTTGTGAGTTGTTTGTGTATCTATGGCCCCCTCATCATGCCCATGCAACTATTCACATGGTGGTGTTGTTTCTCTCTTGTCCTCAGATATGTGGGAGATGCTACTAGGCTTAAGGTTGAGAGTTTGTTAATCTCATCCTCAATTATAGGCTCCATGTCTTGGAGGTGAGCTTGTACTTCTTTTATCCACTCCTTGACCTTATCCATAGCCCTTAGCTAATAATTGGGGTCACAGTACTCTCCAACCTTAGTGATCCCTTCTCTCTCCTCTTAGGAGCAAATGTCTCTACTTTAGCGTTAGTGACCTATTTTACCTTACTTAATGTGGTCACTCTTGGTCATGAGTGTTATTTTTACCCTAGTTCTCTTTTTCCTCCATCGTCGACTCCTCTTCCTTACTACAAAGGATGCATCTAGGTTGCTAGGTCCACGTAGTGATGAGATACTAGCATGCTTTGTTTGAGCTCATGTCATGACATTTAAGGGAATAGGTGTGGCATCATTATCAAGTGACTCAACACAAAATTGTCCAAGTGATATAGATGGCATGATTGCCAAGCTAGTGGAGGGTTTCTACTAAGGGCAATTGACGAAATGTGTGATTTCACATTTGGGACACCTCAAGTTGGTCCTCTCTCTATTTGCTTGCTTTGCTCCTTTTCAAGGCAGTGAGATGAGATATGCCCTAGATGGCCACATGTCCACCAACATGTTATGAGCTATTGCATCTAAGATCCTCCTCCTAGGCCTCTACCTCTTCCTCTGCCTAAGGTCATGACCAGCACCAGGCCTATAGTTTATCAATATGGATTTTCCCTCTTTGTCATAAGAGACATAAGGGTTCAAGTAAGAATTATCCTCTAGTAGTTCATGCACAAAGTGCACTAGAGCTTTGCTTGGTGGATGGGTAATGACAGGTACTGGAGTTGTAGGGATTCTCATCGGTGGGTTGATGTCTATCCTCAGGGCAGCTGGCTTTGAATCATTAGGCAAAGGGAGAGCCAAAGGGGCTCCTCTTTCAAAATATTGTTGTTTAACTCTTGGATAATACCATTGAGTGTAAGGCTACAAGTAAGGCAACCATCTTGGCAACCAGTAGTGCATGGTGTCATGCCTAAATCTTCTACAATTTTCACAAGGCCTTGATTTGGGATTGGGACATTCACAAGGTAGGTGATTACCTCCATAGTGCACAAACTACACATGAGGTCGTACTAGTCTTCGTATTGATTCTTGTAATCTAGCCATCTCCCCTTTTAGGTCAGTGGGTTTGGTCAACACTCTTCCCCTTTTCTTGTTCACTAGGGGTCACTTGTTCACTAGTTGCTATAGCTCTCTTGTTGTTCCTAATTGCATTGCTACCTTTTGCACAATCCCAAGGCTTCTCTTCCTAAGCAAGTCATTTACATGTATGGCTTCCTTAAAGACTCTCGCAAGCAAATCCCTTTGCATATTTAAGTTTCTTGCAAGGGCCTTATAAAGTTCTTCATTGCAGATCCTATTAATGAATACGATAGAGACCAATCTCTCATTGGGTCATTCAGATATAAGTATCCTCTTATAGAGACTCCTCACATTTGTGACATAGTCTCGTATGTCCTCTTTGTCTTTCTAGCTGGCATTCATCAACTTAACAATGAGGTTGTAGAAGTGTCCTACCTCTAAGAATCTCTTGATGAAAATTTTCTTCAATTAGGTGAAGTCATTACGTTCTATGTTGTCTAGATTGGTGAAATATGTATGTTCCTTGTCTCCCAAGCAAAGACCAAATTCTTGTGCTTGTTGAGCGGGGTCCATAAGGTTATTAGCCTCACAAACCTACTCAAACTACCCAATGAAGCTATAGGGGACATTGCTCATCTGGTATTTATCAAGTTTCCTTTTGCAACTATGGGTATTTTTGTTTGGCTCCTCACATTTGGGTTAACTCCCAACCCAGCTAATAATGATGCCACCAAGGCTGCCCCACTTTGCTCAATGCGTTGGTATTGTCCAACAATCTTTTTGTGAGTACCTCACTTAGTGTAAGGTTGGCTTCCAAGGCTCTCTCCCCATCGACGTTACCTCCCATTCTATTCCTACCTAAGTTGGCTAGGATCCAGTGGAGCAGTGCCCATCTGAGCATCCAAGTGGCCATCCACGGCCCCAATCTCGGCTGTCCAAGGCCGAGTGGTCAAGTTCCTCTGAGTTAGACATCCGAGTGGGTCACTTAAGTGGCTTGTCAAGATTGTGGGAGAGAAGGAAGGAGTCTCGCTTGAAGCTTTCTTGCTTGCACAATGGGGGAAGACACACAAGGGTGGAGGCTGAAAACAGTTTTTCTCTTCTTAGTTGTGTAAGCCAAAAGAACTCAAGTACAAAGAAATAGAAGAACCCTCTATATGGGTCTCAAACCAAACTCAACTAACTAAGGTGGCATACTAACTGAGCCACGAACTAGAATAGATAAGGATAGCTATCATGTAGCTATTATTCATGGGCGGTGTACCAACCGCATCTGCAACCGACACGTCGGTGACATAAATACACAACGGTCACCCTGGCGTATCACGAGTGGAGCTCGATATCTCAACACTCCCCCTCGAGCTCAATCCCAATTCCTGCACACCAAGCAGGTCTCTGAACTTGCGCAGCTTCTCTGCGCCCAATGCCTTCGTGAATATGTCAGCTACCTGATCCTCTGTGCTGACATAAACTAGATCAATAAGACCTAGTAAAACCCTCTCTCGCACATAGTGATAATGCACCTCAATGTGCTTTGTTCTAGCATGATAGACTGGGTTATTTGCCAAGTGTATACTACTCATGTTGTCACAATAAATGACAACTGGCCCATCTGTAGACTGATGCATATCATAAAGTAGCTTATGCAACCAAGCTACCTCACATGCAGCCATTGCTGCACCCCTGTACTCAGCCTCTGTGCTCGACAAGGCAACTGTAGGCTGTTTCTTGCTGCTCCAAGTGACTGCAGCACTCCCAAAAGAGAATACATATCCACTGGTAGATCGTCTATCAGAAATACTACCAGCCCAATCAGCATCAGTGTATCCATGCAACTGTATCTGAACCCCAGTCTCATAAAATAGTCCATACTGCAATGTGGACTTCACATACCTAAGTATGCGTCTAGCCGCATCCAAATGTGGTTTCCTTGGAGCCTGCATAAACTGACTTACCAATCCAACAGCATAGCTCAAATGTGGCCTGGTAATAGTCATATAAATCAAACTTCCTACTATGCGTCTGTACATAGTAGGGTCTTCTAGAAGCTCACCTGCATCTATGCTCAGCTTCACATTTTGCTCCAAAGGAACTGAAATAGGCTTACAGCCTGTCATCCCATATTTGGACAGCATGTCCAATCCATACTGCCTCTGCAAGAGCTGTATCCCACTTGGTGATCTAATCACCTCAATGCCCAAGAAATAACGCAGCTCTCCCAAATCCTTCATCTCAAACTTCTGCTTCAATAGCATTTTCACATGAAGGATATCTTCATCACTGTCACCTGTCATAATCAAATCATCAACATAAATGACAACCAGCATAATACCTTTCTCTGTTTTTCTCACATAAAGTGAGAAATCTGCCTTGGAAATCTGAAAGCCAATAGTGACAAGATACTGTCCTATCTTGTCAGACCATGCTCTAGGTGCTTGCTTCAAGCCATACAAGGCTTTCTTCAACCTGCAAACAAACTCAGGATGAACAGCATGCACATAACCTGGTGGCTGCTCCATATAGACCTCTTCTTGCAAATCACCATGCAAGAAGGCATTCTTTACATCCATCTGATGTAAAGACCATCCCTTTGATGCAGACATAGCAATGACTGCTCTTACGGTTGCCATCCTTGCAACCGGACTAAATGTTTCTTCATAGTCAATGCCATATGTTTGTGCATACCCCTTGACTACTAATCTTGCCTTGTATCTGTTCACAGAACCATCAGCATTGTGCTTCACCTTATAAACCCACTTACAGCCAATTGCATTCTTACCTTTAGGCAAAGGTACTAACTCCCATGTAGCATTTGCTTCCAAGGCATCCATTTCTTCATCCATGGCTTTCTCCCATTTTTCTTTTCCCATGGCTTGCTCAAAAGATGTGGGTTCTGGTTCCTGTATCACTTTGACCATATATGCATAGTGAATGGCTGTAAATCCATCATATTTCAGCCTATCCACAGGATACCTAGCTCTTGTAGACCTGCGCAAAGTAGGTTCACTCCCAGGTGCTCTCAAAACATCCCTGGTCTTCCTTACTCCAGGTGTAACAATAGAAGGAATACCCAACTCATCATCAATGCTCTGTTCTGAGCCACTGGATTCACCATCCACATAAGAGTGACCTGCATTCACATCAAACATGGGCTGATCAACCTTCTCTTTTCCTTTTCGTGATACCTGCATACCACTATCTGCATTGCTTTGAGAAGATTCTCCTGATCTCAATCTGCCTGTCCATGGCGAAGAATGTGAACCACTGCTAGAGGACGCTCCAGGTCCACTAATATTTTGTGACTGCTGCTGTGAATTCTGTGTAGCATTACCATTTTGTGCATCTTCATCATCAATCACATTTACTGGTTTATACCAGCTACTCATCTCATCAAAAACAACATCTCTGCTCACTGTAAACTTACGAGTAGAAGGGTTATAGCATCTATACCCTTTTTGCTGCAGAGAGTAACCAATAAAGATGCACTTCTCAGCTTTTGGATCCAACTTGGATCTCAGCTCATCTGGTACATGTACATAGGCAATGCAACCAAAAATTTTCAAATGAGAAATATCTGGTTTCCTACCAGTATACCTCTCCTCTGGAGTCAATCCATGTATTGCTGCAGTGGGAGTCCTGTTCATTATGTAGACTGCTGTAGCAACTGCTTCAGCCCAATAAAAATCTGGCAAGTCTTTTTCATTGAGCATGGCACGAGATACCTCTCCAATATGCCTGTTTTTCCTTTCTGCAATTCCATTTTGTTGTGGGGTATAACTGCATGAATATTGCTGCTTTATGCCATGCTCCTGCAAGAACTTTGCAAACTCATTTGAGAGGTACTCTCCCCCTCCATCTGACCTTAGGCATTTTATCTGCAAGCCTGTTTCTTTTTCAACCATAGCTTTAAGAGTTTTGAAATGCCCAAAAACTTCACTTTTCTTTTTCATAAAATACACCCAAACTTTTCTGCTATAGTCATCAATAAAACTGACAAAATAATGACAGCCTCCAAGAGATGCAGCTTTAGTTGTCCACACATCAGAGTGAATTAATTCCAATGGCTTCTCACTCTCTTGAACATGTCTAGGAAATGGTTTCCTTGCCTGTTTTCCAAACTGACAGGCTTCACATACCTTATGCATTTCTGCAACCTTGAATTTGGGCAATCCTGCAACAATATTTTGGGCCTGCATTGATTTAAGTCGCTGTACATTAACATGACCAATGCGTTTATGCCAGATATCAATATCTGCAACTACACCGGTCCCATGTGCAAACATTGCTGCACTCAATTCAGACATGTCTGCATCCAATGTAAACATTCTGCCCTTCTTCTTTCCTTTTGCTATCAAGCGACCTTTATTTTTCATATCCTCAACAAAGCATCCATGAGGATTAAATCTGACCTGCAAGCCCTGTTCAACCATTTGACCAACTGAAACCAGATTCTTGGTGATATTCGGGACATGAAATACATCGGACAGGTATTTCTTTTTCCCACCCTGCATAGACAAGGGAATTTTTCCAATCTGCACAATAGGATGTGCAGTATCATCACCAGTCTCCACAAATCCTGGTTTTTCCATTTTCTTTGCATCCTCCATCCATTCTGCATGACCTGTCATGTGGTTTGATGCACCTGAGTCAACATACCATACATCATTGCTTTCTTCTGCACTTGTCATAGAATTGTTCATGTGCTGCACCATGAACAAATGCTCATTTCTGTCATCACCCTGTCTACTAGAAGATGCATAATTCCCTTGTTGCAGTTTTCCATTCATGATGTCATTCTGCTTTTTATAGCAGTCTTTAGCCATATGACCCATTTTACCACAGTAGTAGCATTCAACATTACTGTTTGCATTTTGGCCTCTTTGCCATCCACCACGACCTCTTTGGCTCCCCCTGCCTCTAGAGTTACCACGTCCTCCTCCATAGGACTGGTTTTCTTGAGTTTGCTGCATATTCTGATTTCTGCCACGGCCTCCAAATCGGCCTCCTCTACCTCTGCCTCTACCTCTTCCAGCATTTGAGTAGAAGACAGCTTCTTTTGAAGTTCCTCCTGAAGAAGATGCACCACCATTTCTCTGTTCCTCAGAAATTAGAAGAGCAATCAACTCCTCAAAATCAGGAAATCTTTCACGAACTGAAATGGATGTCCGAAACTGTGCATAATCCTTTCCTAGACCATTCAAGGTCACGGAAACTAAATCATCATCTTCCACTGGCGACCCAATGGAAGCAAGTGCATCTGCAATCTTCTTCACCTTCATGTGGTAGTCGTTGATGCTCATACTTTCTCTTTGCACATTATGCAACTCTTGCTTGAGCTGCATTTTCCTGGCTTGCGTATTTGTGCTATACATTTTTGACAAAGTATCCCATGCCTCCTTTGGCGTACTTGCATCCTGAATATGCACAATCATAGAGTCTGAAATACTGATAGACAGCCAATACATAACTTTCCTGGCTCTCTCATGCCATGTTTTAAATGCCTGCATTTGTTGTTGATTGGGAACATCAGGAAGAACTGGTTCTTCTTCATTTCCTGCAACAAATTCCCAATATCCTTTTCCCATAAGGAAATTCGTCATTCTAAACTTCCATGCCTGGAAGTTGTTCTTGTCAAGCTTTTCAGTGACAATCTGTGAAAGAGAATCAGACGCCATTACAGAATACTGCAATAAATTCTGTCACTGCAAAAAAACACAACTTCACCCTCACAAGGGCAAATCTGCAAAACTGGCGAAAGTGGTATTTGACCACACAGTCACTTCCTAGTGACGATTTTGCATAAACAGGAACCAAGGATGATTCTGAAACTCCCAATGTCTCTGCGCACAAGCATACGATGCAATTTCTACAGTAACTTTTCACCGACCTGTAGAACAGTGGTCGCACAGCATAAAACTGAGCCTTTTCCTGAGTGCGTGCAGAAAACTGCCGTCTGCAAAACAGGCCCCGAAATGGCCTCAAATCAAAAAAACAAGGTCGCCAAGGGCTAAAGCCCTCTCCCACAGCATATACTGCCCTCTTGCTTCACCGCGAAGGGCGTCTCAACCTGAGACAATGCACTCCTGCAATTTCCGGCTGTGCTACCTGCAGAGATCTACTCCCAAAACAGGAAATGAAAGCAACACTGCTCCTCTTACCAGACCACCGCGAGCTTGGCTTGCTTTCTTGAGCTCCTTACCACGAACAAGGCTCTGATACCATGTCAAGATTGTGGGAGAGAAGGAAGGAGTCTCGCTTGAAGCTTTCTTGCTTGCACAATGGGGGAAGACACACAAGGGTGGAGGCTGAAAACAGTTTTTCTCTTCTTAGTTGTGTAAGCCAAAAGAACTCAAGTACAAAGAAATAGAAGAACCCTCTATATGGGTCTCAAACCAAACTCAACTAACTAAGGTGGCATACTAACTGAGCCACGAACTAGAATAGATAAGGATAGCTATCATGTAGCTATTATTCATGGGCGGTGTACCAACCGCATCTGCAACCGACACGTCGGTGACATAAATACACAACGGTCACCCTGGCGTATCACGAGTGGAGCTCGATATCTCAACATGGCTCAGACACTCAAGCCAAGGTCACAAGACTTGGTTGTCCAAGGCCTGCAAAAGTTGCCATTCAAGTGCCGTTTGAAAAGTCGTGGACGAATGGCACAAATATGATTTTTTTATAACTTAATAGATAGCCTGTGGATCTCTCACTCCCTATCTCTCTCTCACTTGCTCTCTCCCAATCTCACTCAATGCAAATGAGCTCTCTCCCTCCTTTTCATCTTTTTTTTTTCTCTCTTTCTCCCTTTACACTCTATTTTCCTTCGTGGACATGAAAAATCTATTTCCTTTCTTCCCTTGTTTCCTTGTTTCCTGGTTATCTAGAGAGTTATCTTTCCTTCTTTTTCCCTTGTTTTCCAAACCTTAATGTCTCAAGTTTGATTAAATGCAAAAATCCTACTCTACCCAATGCAAAAAAGCTTCCTAAATCTAGAGTAATCCACAAAGGAGATTGAATAGCCTCCGATTCTCTTGCTTCCTACCTAAAACCAACTATTGTTTCAGAGTCAAACTTCTCCTTTGTCACTTGATTTAGAGTATGCAAGCACTCAAAGCTTGAATTTGTTTGTCCTGGCAATGGAATCAAAATGTGGTAGCTCTTTGCTCAACCACCAAGATCCACGGACCACTTGTTGCTTCAAGCATTTCAAGCTAATTGCAATAGCTACCTCTCACATAGCCATGGGCAGCCTCACACCTATGAGTGTAGTGAGTTTACCTTCATGTCCAATCGAGCTGCCTCCTCCCTCAAGCTCTCTGGGAGCTCCACAATCCAAGCTGCAAGCTCAATCCTCAAGCTCCAAGCTCCACACTCCATTTTCCATACATGAGACAAGACAAGAGAAGAGAAGAAAGAAGAGAAGAGAGGAGAATATGGAGAGCTTCTCCACCACTATCCCTCACCCTCACACAGTCACTCCCTCTCTCAAGCACAAGAACAAGCACAAGCAAGAATAAGAAGATGATGAGAGCTAGTTTTGGCCACACACAAGAATGAGCTTCTTCATTCACTTTTTGCCTTTTTATACATGTCGTGCTCCTCCTTGGGTGCCCATCCCTTTTTTACATGACTAGCCATTTTATCCTAGGTCCTCTTTCTTTATTTCTTCCTATTTACACGATTCCTTCACCTATGCCTGCCTACATTTATAAATTTCATAGAAGGGAGCCGAGTGCTCTTTTACAAAAATAATTACAATGCACCTAGTGCTTTCCTTGCTAGAATATTTGGTGCACTTATTATTGTGTGCTTCATTTTACATTTGATGATTTTTATGCATTTTGTTTTAGCTTTCATTTCTCCTTCATTTTTCTCACTTTGGGACTATCTTTCATTTTCAATTTTTCATGGCCTTTCCATCTTAAACTTCTGAAGGTGGTGTAACATAATTCCACTTGTATCATATGCTATTTGAACTTCTCCTATAGATAAACTATTAAGAACATCTATAAGAACCTCATTTAAAGCAATGTCAAAGGTCTTCAACATTCCAATCAAATGCTTGTGTTTTAGAATGCCTTTAAAATTAGAATCTCCATTTGCTAACTCTTACCTTGGCCTCTAGCATCATCGAAAAAATTTCTAACAAAAAATAGACATTTTTAGGAAATAAAGTAGATTTAAATTGTCCTTCAATAAAAATGACAAGCATTAATGCTTGCATATGTCTTTTCCACGTTGCACCATTCAAGGATAGTGATAATATTAGAAGTAATTGACATTTAAAAAAAAATAACTTGCTTGAAACTTTGTAATGTTCTTATCCTTCTCCATTTTCTCCAAAAGTGATTTCAATGAAGCATTCTCCTCCTTGAAGGTTGAATTTCTTTGTGTGATCATTGCCACATCTTGTTCCTTGTCTTGATATTGCTTTAGTTCTTCTTCAAGCTTTTGCACTTTGATTTGTCGATCTTGTAGGGTTTTTTACAACACATTTAAATAACATTGGGATTGTAATAGACATTAATGGTTTCTACATAACAATGATTGAAGTGGAAGCTCACGCTCAACTACCAAGACCCACGGATCGCTTATTGCTTCAAGCATTTCAAGAAAGTACAAATGGATATCTCTCACCTAGCCGACGCGCCTTCAATCCCACAAGGATGTAGTGAGCTTACCTTGATGTCCGAATGAGTAGCCTCCTCCCTCAAGAAAACCGGTAGCTCCACAATTTGAGATGCGAGCTCAAGAAACCTCAAGCCTCCACCTCCAAACTCCATCCTCCATAGTCGTGAACGAGACAAGAGAAGAGAAGAGAAGAAGAAGAATAAGAATAAGAGAGGAGATGATGGAGAGCTTTTTCTCCAAGATCCCTCACCCTCACACACTCACTCCCTCACACTCTAACATTCCCTTACTCAAGCACACACAAGAAAATAAGGAGGAGAGAAGAAGACAAGAAGAAGAGACCACTTTTTCCACACACCAAAGAATGAGCTTTATTCACTTTTTGAGTTTATATACAAGCCCTAAATCCCTTGGGCACCCATCCCTTTTTTTACATGACTATGCATCTTGCCAAGGTCCTCTTTCCATATTCCCTTCTAGTTGCCTTATCCCTTCACCTATGCCCATTTAGACTTTACAATTTGCACAGGAGGGAGCCTAGTACTATTTTACAAAATTTTAGTGGTGCCCTTGCATTTTGAAATGTGCCTTTGTCTTCAACTTGGCCTTTGAGGTTGCCATTGTGCTTTTGGTCTTTCTTCTCTTATTTCTTTGCCTCTCTTCCTTTTTCCACATTATTTCATATTTTTTATTTTTTATTTTCCACCTTACACTAGGGTTAACATTACCCCCTCCTAAACGAGTGCCAATCTCATGGCACTTGTTGGTGAGGGTTCAATGATCTAAAGGGTATTCATATGAGCCGATGATGATGGAGCCTCGTGGGAATTTTTCCTGGGGAGAAGCTGATCACATGATTAAGGTGGTGGAGATTGAGAGTAGATTGAGTGGATGATGGGTCCTCTCAATTTGGTGGTTTGTAGCGCTTGTATTTACCTAAAAAGAAAAGAAGGTGCACTACCTGGGGGTGTGTCTACTACCTTACCGTGTGGTGCATTATGCTCATGCTAATGTGTTGAGATGGCAAGCTCAACACGTGCAAACATTGATGATGGACCACCTGGCTAGATGAGTCTGCACGTCTACACTTAGCACATTGGTGGTCATTATGATACTCACATGGCCACTGACTTATCACTTATTATATTTAGTTTGTTACACCTACCTACAACTGGCAAAGATATAATGCCAGTCGATTAGTGTAGTCGGTTATCACTTATTATATTTAGTCTGTTACACCTACCTACAAACTAGCAAAGATATAATGCCAGTCGATTAGTGTAGTCAGTTATCACTTATTATATTTAGTCTGTTACACCTACCTACAACTGGCAAATATATAATGCCAGTCGATTAGTGTATTCGGTTATGCATTGTTTAACTTAGAAGGCCACTTTCCTTTATGTTGTATCTTATCTATACTTTGTGTACATTGTATAGTGTATGGAAGAAAAAGAAGAAATCAATAAGAAAACGTTTTGGTCTCCATCTCTCTTCTTGTGTTCTTGAGTGAGCTTCCTCTTGTGTATGCAGTGTCTGTTTGGCGCAGCAACTCAAGCAAGTCCCCCCATCATGCAATTCTTGACATGGTATCAGAGCCATGCCACTGAGAGAATTTGATTTTGAAGGCTAAAGTGAAGGAGAAGAAGCAAGGTTTGAGGGAGCAAGCAACGGGTAAGAAGCTCTTCCATTCTTCCACTCTCTCTCTTGGATAGTACATGTGGAGGCACTGAAAGCAGGGTAGAGCAAAAATCTCAGATTGCTGTGAAATTTAGTATGTGAGTAGAGCATTATATTATGTGATATAGGTCCATTAGGGCTTTCCTGTAGTTGTTTTGGGTGTTTGAGGCTGTTTCAAGCCCCGTTTTAGAGTCGCAAGGTTACGGATAGCAGTTTCAAGGTACAGTGTGATTTTGGTTATATTGATTGAAAGTGGATGTATAGGTTGCATATTTTGAATCTGTAATTTTTGAGGTGTTTGCAAGAAGCAAACATAATGTCTATCTACAAAAAAGTTGCAAATTACATGTACTATTGAGCAATCAGTGAAAAAGGTTGCTTGGTGTATTTCTATGCACGTGTTATGAAAGATTGCAGAAGACTAGCTTGCTATGTTATATCCTTGTTTGTGATAATGGCAGAGAATAGTAAAAATCCCATGAGAAGCTCGACAAAAAAAACTACCCTTCATGGAAGTTTCGTGTGAGGAACTTCCTCATTGGAAAGGGCATTTATGAGTTTGTTTCAGGTGAAGAAAAGGAGCCAGAGCTGGGCATCCCTCCGCGACTGAAGATGAATGAAAAGCATGGAAAGAATGGAATGTGAAAGACAAAAAGGTGATGTACTAGCTCTTTCCAGTAATTGATAATACGATGTTGGGACATATCAGAAATGTAGAAACTTCACATGCAACTTTGACAATTTTTGAGAACATGTTTTGAGTAAATACAAAGGCACGAAAGATTCAACTCAAGCAAGAGTTGAATGCCTTGAAGAAAGGGAAAATGTCTGTCAATGAGTATGTGTTGACAGTGAGGAGCATTGCAGATGCTTTAGCAGTGATTGATGCGATGCCTGATGATGATGATTTGGTTTCATCCACTTTGAGTGGCCTTAACAATGAGAAGGCATGTAAATCATTTGTTACTTCAGTATATGTACAGAAGCCATTTCCAGATTTTGATGAGTTGATCTCTCTCATGATTACCAAAGCAAGGTGATTCGTCTGAAAGAAATGGTAAACAGGTCCAAGAATTTTACTCATGTTCAGGAAGGGGACATGGTAGATCCTCTTCGAGAGGCCGTGATATGGGACGTGCTGCGATAACCAGCAAAATAGGTTCAATCAGCAATTTGGTGAAATGTAGGTTTCGGGAGGCCGAGGAAACTTTAGAGGCAGGGAAGCTCTAGAGGAAGAGGTGGAAGGCAGAATAGAGGTTCTGGAAATTCTGATATTTTTTACCATTATTGTGGCAAAACATGCCATATTGCAGCCATTGCTATGCTAAGAAGGATGATATTTGCAGTGGTAAATTGCAGCAAGGAAACTATGCATCGTCTTCACAACAGAATGAAGAAAAAAATGAGCGTCTGGTTGTTATGCAACATATGACAAATGCAGTTACAAGAAAGGGGACACATGATTATGTATGGTAAGTCAATTCAGGTGTATCTAATCATATGACCAGTCATGTTTAATTGAACGATAGATTTTAGGCCCCGGAACGTGCCTAAAAATAGCAGAAAAATATGGAAATGCGGGGGAAAATGCTCAACCACGAAGGCGGCAGCTCGACCTAGGACGATTTTAAGCATCAAGTACTTGACGGGCGCCCGTACAACACTCCGAGAATTTTCATAATTTTTCCATGTGCCTGTGCTAGTCAGTAAAGCTGGAGGCCTGTCCGGAATGTCGAGACGAGCTCACAGAAATTTTCAGACTGACGATCGGAGTCCGTATGCGGAAGATGGACGGAAACCGGCCGGGGTGCCCGAAAAAGGGCCAGAAATGAAAGGGTGGCCACTTGAGGATTGAAGGGGTGCCCTTCAAAGGGTCACCCCCCCCCATGTAAAAAAAAAGGAGGGCGGCATGTACTCACGCAGATCAGCGCGAAAAAAACGGCGCCTCCCCCCCCCCTCAATCATGATCAGACTTGATACACAAGCCATAGATTACATCATGCCTGGCTTCTACCTCCGTCATACGCTCCGCATCGCTTCAATCCGCGCAGGAAATGGTGGCCTGTAGAGGGAGAGAGAAAATCAGTCTTTCTCTCTCCTCCCTCTCTCTCCTCTTAGCCCCCGTTCGTGCTTGAGGGAATAGGATGGAGATGGACGGCCGGATGGATGCCGATTCTTGACGGGATGAAAAAGCAATGCAAAACCATTGTAGATTGCTGATTCCAAGCAGAGTTCATGGCTGGAAATCAATCGTGGGACGTGCCAAATTTAATGAAAAACCCGCAAGACACGATAATAATTATTTTTACAAAGAAAATGGCCTTTTGATGTAAATTTGGTCGTTAAAAATGTGTTCATATGGATTGAGTTTTGAGTGTGTCGTGCTTTGAGTTGTTTTCTGGCTATTCATCATTTAAAAATCAGAAAAACATGTGCGGGATAGCAGAAAATAGAAAACCGAGACACGAAAAACCATAAAAATGAAGGAAAATAGGGTTTTTGGGCTAAAAATGATGCAATAAATTAATCCACACCTACTAAAATTTCTGTTTCTGCTGGAATGAACTAAGGGCCACAGCCCATAAACTGAACTTAATTTTTAGCAATTAAAAAATGGGAGAAAATGGGAAAATTTGCAAGAAAATGATGGAAAAACCCTAAAAAATAGGGAAAAATCATATTTTGGGCTTCGGAAAA
Organism: Lygodium microphyllum; assembly: GCF_053477565.2. Classification (NCBI taxonomy): domain Eukaryota; kingdom Viridiplantae; phylum Streptophyta; class Polypodiopsida; order Schizaeales; family Lygodiaceae; genus Lygodium; species Lygodium microphyllum. Next base: position 78,293,113 of record NC_141150.1, on the reverse strand, counting down.
TTGGGAAAATTATGAGTAATGTTCGTGAATATATAGCAAGGCTGAGGCATAAAGATTTGCTTCAGATCAGCCTTGTTTTCATGTTTTAGTTCGTTGTTTTCCGCTTTTTATATGAAAAATAATGGGAAAAAACTGTAAAATGACATGCAACGAAACAATACTAAACCGGGGGAGGGCAGGGTAGTTGATAAGTGTTTAAATGCTGTTGCAATTAATGATAAAATTGCTGATTTCCATTGCATAAGCATTTAGGACGAGGAATTAATTAAAATTAAGGCCTAGTAGCACGAGGATCACCTCGGTGCTAGGCCCATGCAACGAAGCACAATCGTTAGAAAGGAACCATGAAAAGGATGTTTTGCACTTGTGCACGATACTATTTTGCTAAATGTTTGAGCACTAGGCATCCACCAAATGCATGGAGCATGAAAAAGAATTTAAAAGTATCAGTGATCAGCTCCTGGAAATGCATTGCAATTGGTTTGTGAGGATATGACCTACGTTGAGAGGCAGTGAGATACCCATGCTGTAGACTAGTCGTGGGGTCCAAAAGGGGAAAACAAGTGAGGACAATGGTACATTCCTGGACACGTTTATTTGGTACCTTGAGCGACTTTGGTGCGATGTGTCTAAATGTTGAGCGACGCACTGAGGGGCCAATCCCCAAGGTGTAGGAGAGTCGCAGAGGGTTGGCAGCATTCAGCCGTAGGAGGAACCCCGTGTGTATGTGATTCGAGCCTTTTGGCTATGTGAAAGGGACTCCCTTCGAGGAGTAATATTGGGTTAGGATCAGTTGGACTACAACGTATTACAAACGCAATGTTTAGGAAGGTAGAGATTTCGACAGACGCTCCTGGCCGCGAGGCCGAGGGGTTGTCTTGTGCGTAGTGACGAGGCCCGGCTAGTGCATGAGCCAGTGCCGGCCCGTTTTTAGGTCCATCAGTGGTGCGTCTGCCGGGAGCCGCTTAAAAGTGGCGGTCCTTGAATCCTGGTTTTCTAGGGACCAACTAGCAGTTTATGCCAAAGGATACTGAGATTGATCCGTTATTTATTGATAAGCATCGTCTAGCAGAGATCCAAAAGCAGAAAGAGACGAGAGAGCTAGGCGACGTGCTGAAATTTTTAGGAGATATTCTCCTAAGTGTAGCGGTGCTGAATCCTTACGAGGGAGTGGATCTAGTGGTCTTAGGACCACAAGCAGCAAGTTAGGAGAAGGTGGAAGCTCTAGTGCTCCCCTTCCTGCCATAAGCCAGTCCATATTAATTGTGGGAGGTGTAACCCCACCGTCCCCTATTCTTAGTACAAATCCAATCCGCGTCATGGCGCAGCCTATTGCAATTCCAGCAGGAACGACGGATTTGCCGGCTCTAGGTTACCCGCTACCCATTTTTAATGGGCTAGTTGAGGAAGATGCGGAACTCCACATTAGGGAGTTTCAAAAGCTGATGTTTAATTGTCGCATCCAAGAAGAAGGACATTTAATGATGTTCTTCAACATGACTCTCAAAGGAAGAGCCGCTATATGGTATCATGGTTTAGAAGCCGGAACCATATTGAACATAGATGCATTTTATGGAGCTTTTCGAAGGGAGTTTGCCCCTGAAAGGGGTGGGCAATATTGGTTGCGTGTACTCAACGTGACCCGCCAAGATCCACACGAGGATATTCGTGCTTATGCGAAGAAGATAAAAGAGGTTTTCCGTAAGTTGGACACCTCTATTCCTATCCCCGCATCTGCCCAATTGCAATATTTCCTACATGGTTTGGACTTTAATATCCAATTGCAGTTGAGTAGTGTTCCCTTGGGGGATATAGATACTGCCATTACACGAGCACAAGAGGTGGAATCCCGACTACAAGCGGCCTATGCTTCTCGAGGCAATTCGAATATGGGTTTAGTATTGGGAAATAATGTGGCAATGGCCAATGGCAGTGGTGGTCAAGGGATAACGATGGCTAACAATAATGGGAGAGGGAACATGATACAGAATGTCCCTTTATTACCAGCTCCCCCTAGCATGTCGATGCCTACGGGCAGTCAAATGGCTTCAAGTGGTGGAGGCCAAGCGGTCAATTCTAACACCATGCCTGTGGCTCAACAACCAGTGCCTAATCGAATTGTTAGGCCGATGGAACGACATGGTAATGACCAAGGCTATGAGTCGAGTTCTTCCAATGTTCTTGGCGAGGTTAAGGACATGATGAAGCATTATACCGACATGATTACGGAGCAGTATCGACAAATAGCCGTTGATGTCAACTTCCTTAAAAAACAACAAAATTTGATAGGAAGTAGATACCCAGAGGAGGGTGCACCGTCGAGGTTTAGTTGCAAATGGTGTGGTGGGCAGCACTATCCAAGAAATTGCCCAAATGTTAAGTGCGACATCTGTGGAAAATCTAGCCATTTAGCAGCTACTTGCTGGAGTAAGATCATTTCCCTCCAGCGAGGAAGTCGGCAACCAGGGCCTGTTAATCATCGTGCCCCAGGAAATGATTCCCAGCCAGAAAATGGGCCTAAACAAATACTTCAACGACCAAAGACTACAATAGAGGAGCTACCAAGTGGCAGCGGGGTTAGTTTGATTGAGGCTGTACGCGTTAATGATGCTGAAACCTCTAATCTGCGAGCTATCCTTACAAGAGGTCAAAAGGGTAGAGAAGCCAACAAGGATAAGCCTGTCGACGGAAACCCTAAACAAGGCGACAAAGGAACGCAAGTTCTGGATCCTGCCATGGAAGGGGGACCTTTGAAGCCCGTAGAAAGTAAAGCCGATAAGGAACCACCAAAGAAGAAGGTGAAAGTTAAGAAAGAGGCAATAAAGCCGGTTCAGCGACCTAAAGAGCGGATGGTTTGGCGTGAGAAGCGAGCTCTATCAAACTATCATGAATTCGATTTGGCGGGCTCTCTTTGCGAAGTCAAGCCGGATGTGAACCTTTTACAGCTTATTAAGCTTTCCCCAGGAGTACGTAAGGAATTTAGAAAGATCTTATGTACCGGTTATATCGTAGAACCTTTGGGAATTGTGCGAGTTGGTGATGACTGGTTTGAGCATGCTGAGAAGCATTGCCCAAGGGTTGCAGCCTATGTCGATGGGATATTAGTAGATTATGCCATTGTCGACACTGGATCATCTGTTAACATTATGAGTTCTGAACTGATGGAAAGGTTGGGTCTTGTGATTCAGAAAGATACTTCCACAATTCTTAGAATGGCAGATGATAGTTTGAGACAGCCGGAAGGCTGCATTACTAAGGTCCATGTCACTGTTGCAAATGTAGAATGCCTGTTGGACTTTAGGGTGATTCGTTTTGCAGGGCGTCCAAGTTACCAAGTATTACTCGGACGACCTTGGATCTTGCAAGCGGACTGCCAAGTAGATATACCCGCCGGTCGGCTGATATTCGGCAGAGGTGCCCAGCGTGTGGTAGTTGATGCTTATCCTGAGTCCCCGCAGAGTGAGAGAGCTCCTCTATCTTCTACAGAATTGGAGACATTAGAAGATTTATCTGCCAGTGAGACATCATCGAGTGATGAGTCCAAAGAGGGATCCACCATGGAGGACATCTATCAGATTACTTTGAACGAGCCGATAGAGGGCCAAGATCGTATAAGAGATGCAGATGTTATCGAGCTAGACCTTGGTACGCTTGATAATTCGCGGCCAATCAAATTAGGTTCTATGCTCAGTACAGCAGAAAGAGAGGACTATGTGGCCTTGATCCAGGAATTCCGTGATATCTTTGCCTGGAGTTATGATGAGTTGAGAGGCATTCCTCCTAGTCTTGCTGTTCATACAATTCCGTTGAAGGAGGGCAGTCGTCCTGTACGGCAGAAAGTAAGGCGTATGCCTTTTGAACTGAGGGATGGCCTGTTTGAAGAGTTACAGAAGCTTCGAAAAGCGGGTTTGATTTTTCCTGTGCAACACACGGAATGGTGTTCGCCAGTTGTGATTAGAAAGAAGAAGAATAATCAAATCCGTTTATGTGTAGACTTTAGGGAGCTGAATAAGCAGACAGTTAAGGACTATTACCCGTTGCCATTTATTGACCAGATTTTGGATCAATTAGCGGGTAGGGAGATATATTCGTTTATGGATTGCTTTGCAGGATACAACCAAATGGCAATTGCAGAAGAGGACAAGTTGAAAACAACTTTTATCACTGTATTTGGTACTTTTGCGTACCATGTGATGGCCTTTGGTTTATGCAATGCGCCTGGTTCGTGGCAACGAACAGCCGATAAGACATTCGGTGACATATCCCCTGAAGAGTTGAAGGTGTTTATTGATGATTTAGGGGCCGCCACCGTGAGAGAAAGGCAGTTGATCATTTTAAGAAAATGCTTTGAGCGCTGTAGACAATTTTGCATCGCCCTAAACCCACGGAAGTGTGTTTTTGGAGTACCTTATGGGCTATTGCTGGGTCATGTAGTCAGTTCGGTGGGAATTGCGACAGACCCTGAGAAGGTTAAAGTTATAGTTGCCATGGGTCCACCACGCACTCCGAAAGAGGTTCATAGCTTTCTTTCTTCGGTTGGTTACTATCGTAGATTCATCAACGCCTTAGCAGAAAGAACGTTGCCGCTTACAAATTTATTGTCCTTTAGCTGTTCGTTTGTATGGGGTGACCCTTGTAAGGTAGCATTCGAGGATGTGAAACAAGAGCTAGCAAGAGCGCCCGTTTTAAAAGCCCCTAAAAGAGGTGAGGTGTTTTATATATTTTCGGCAGCCACCATGTATAGTATGAGCTGCTGTTTAGCCCAAATTTGGGAAGAGAAGTGGTACCACCCGATTGCTTTTGCCAGCCGGAAGCTGGGAGTATCCGAAATCAATTATACTTACATGGAGAAATTATGTCTAGCGATGGTCTTCGAGACCAAGAAATTCAGGCATTACATTCTCTATGAGAAAGTCGTGCTTTATACGAAGGTGGAGGGACTTCGATTATTGATGAATAAGTTATAGCCGCCTGATCGTCTAGCAAAGTGGTTAATCACTTTGCAGGAATTTGATTATAAAATCAAGAGTAAGCCACCAAGGTTGCAAGGCATCGTGGAATGTCTTGTGGACTTTGGGGAGCCGAAAGAAGCTGTGGCTGAAGGTAGTGATATGGAGGGGTTATTTAAAATAGATACGGCATCTATTCCCTCCTGGTATGCTGCAATAACGCATTATTTATCCACGGGAGAGGCGAGATCCGAACTATCTAAGGTTGAGAAAAGGAAAATTAAGCAGCAAGCGTTAAAGTTTGCCTTGATCGCAGGTACATTATATCGGCAAGGGGTTGATGACATCTATCGCCGGTGTGTGATGCCTGACGAGGTGCCATTCATTTTGGAAGAGTGCCATGATTCTGCTTGCGGTGGCCATTTTGCTCGACGGCTTACAGCACAAAAGGCTTTAAGAGCAGGTTATTGGTGGCCTGCCATCTTCCAGGATGCGTTTGCGTATGTTAAGCGATGCGATATTTGCCAACGGCATGATAGTCGAGAGAATAGGAAACGACCACTCACCCCTATTATGGCGATACTTCCATTTGAGAAGTGGGGAATAGACTTTGTGGGTCCTATTACTCCGTCGTCGACTACGCAAAAGAGGTACATCATTGTCGCAACTGACTACTTCACAAAGTGGTCAGAAGCACGTGCAACAAGGAAAGATGATGCTAAAGAAACTGCTAGTTTCCTTTTAGAGCAGATAATATGCCGGTTTGGTCCGCCGAAAGAATTAGTGTCGGACCGGGAACCCATTTCCTGAATAAGGTGATTAAAGGTTTGACAGAGATGTGGCAAATCAAGCATAACAAGACAACCCCATATAATCCGCAAGCCAATGGTCAGGTTGAAAGCACCAACAAGCAGCTTGTGGGCATCCTGTCCAAAATTGTGTCGGAAAAGAAACGAGATTGGGATAAAAAGTTATACGTGGCAGTGTGGGCTTATAATACAACCTTCAAACGAGCCACTGGCCATACCCCGTTCAAGTTAGTATACGGGGAGGAGTGTGTCTTGCCTTTAGAGATTGAGCTGCCGACTATTCGGTTTGCCATCAATCATTCTTTGAGCGATGAAGACGCACTTTTTGAACGCTTGACGACACTGGCACATTTAGATGAGCTTAAGTTGCAGAGTTTATTGCACCAAGAAGTGGCGAAGCGCCGAATGAAGCAGTTACACGACCTCAAAGCCAAGAAATACACCTTTAAGAAAGGACAGCTTGTTCTGTATTATGATGCACAACGTGAATTATTCCCAGGCAAGCTAGAGCCTAAATGGGATGGGCCCTATAGGATCGTTAGAATAGGAAAGAATAAATCCACAGTCTTGTTAGCTGACCTTGAGGGGCTAGAATTTAAAAATAAGGTTAATCTTAATAAGATTAAACCTTATTACTTCTGATTGCACTAATGCTATGACTGCCTTGCAGGTCTAGGCGAGATCGATCAAACATCTACAAGGAAATCATGATAGAGGTTGATGGGTCGTCTGATCCCTTATTTAGAACACCCATATTTAGAACAAAGGTATCATCAGGGAAAGCTCATTTGGTGGAGCAAAGGATACAAGGTGATTGAGCAAGAAGGCGGGACATTTATTTGGGAGATCAAGGTCTTCTGCCATCATTGCCTACAAATTTTGACGAGCATCCCTGTTGAATTCAATAGTGATGGAGGGATGGAGCCTACAGTCCACCCGTTGAATATGCTGAATTTCGATTACCATAATTACGAGTAGAGTTCAGGATGGCGGGATATGTAAACCCTTTATGGACGTACAGCTTGTACTTTGATGGGGCGTCCAGGGGTGCATGCAAAAAAGGAAGTGTAGGAGTTGTCATCCGAGACCCCCGACGACGCATTGTCATGAAGTTAGCTGCTTATCTCGGGGCGAATTTTACCAATAATATGGCCGAATACAAAGCCCTGATTATGGGTTTGAATATTGCAAAGAGGGGTGGTATCCGCCAGTTGTTGGTGAAAGGGGACTCTTAGTTGGTTTTAAATCAACTCAATGGGACGTACATGGTACGAAATCCCATCCTTTGTATGTATCATCATACTGCCATAGCCCTGCTAGACGAATTCGATAGAGTGTCTTTTCAGCTGATTCCACGAAATTGGAATCAGTTTGCTGATTCATTGGCTAATTTTGCGTATGAAGAGGACCTCTTCTTTAATTGTGGCCCTTGTCCCGATATATCTATTGATGGTGAGACAGGACCTGGTCGTTTGTGGGGTATGCTTTCTGAACATGCCCTCTTTGGCAGACGATGGTTGATTTGGGTGATGCAGAGGGTAAGCGAGACTCATCTGCCTCTATTATCAGGGATGCATAGACTGATTAGACGACATGTGATGCGAACACCTCTTGCGATATATGCAGGAGGGATAGGTCATAATCTAATGCACCTAGTTTAGGGCTACGAGCCTCTGTTCCCCTGGGAATAGTATGCTTTGCTGTCTATCATAGTTGTTTCCAGGAGGATGTTATGCATGGTATTGTTTTATTTCATTAGGCCAAGAGGGCCGATGCAGTTTTGTAGTGAAGTGTTTGATTTCATTAGGCCAAGAGGGCCATTTCCCTGTCTAGTGTGGGTGCGGTTAATCGATTTTTTGTTTTAAGTGTTGTGCTGGGCAGGTTGCGTGTTTCGTGGAATTTGGTGGAGCTTGGAGGGAGCTTTTGTCGCGGCATCGATGGAAACTTCTTGTGGCCAATCCAGGTGATACCTCTCCTTTACGAGTACCTTTCTTTCCTGTTGTATGTGTATGCGTACTTGTCGAAGGGACACATTTTTGTTGGGGACCGGCAACCAAGGCATGAAGTCCCAAGTTTAGGCTAAGTATATTTGAGGGAGGTCGGAGTAGTCATTGCCTCGTGTAAAGACATTGTCAGCCATCGAAAGACCTGTTTTAGAAGGAAGTCCTAGTGGCCTTGTCCTGCTAGCCTGCTAGGCAGCCGTTCTAGGAGTTCTTGTTAGTAGTGAGGCAGTTCGAAAAGCCTGCCAGAAGATAATAATGATGATGCCCAGAAACTTTGTATATCCTAAAAGATGACTATAAATACGAAGGTGTGTAAAAAGGGGTTCTAACCCCTATCAAAGCAAAGAAAAGGAATGAAAATATATAAGCAGTTGATCATTGCCTTGCGAAGGCCTGGTAGGTTCTTGGGGACGAGTCAGACCCGGGGCCGATACCTTGTCTTCCTAGGGGTGGCTTCTTGCTGAAAACCAAATGAAATGGCAAAACAAGGAAGGCTGGAGCGAAAATAAAAGTGAGCGTTAGAAAATGATTAAGTGTCGCCTTGCGAGGGCTTGGTAGGTTCTTGGGTGCCGAGACAGGTCCTGAGGCCGATGCCCTGTCCTCCTTGGGTCACTACGCTCAGCTCCCTCCTTTTTACACGCCCGAGTATGGAAATAAAAAAACCTAAAAGCTGAAATGTGCTAAAAAATTATATATATATCTTTTGATCAGGCTATAGGAGTCCTCGCTTAGGAGGAACTCCTGGTTCTGTTGTCCTTAGTTAGGTAGGCAGTTCAGACCACCACTTAGGGCAACCTCCATGACAGTTCTTTTAGTCTGGCCGTGTTGGAGCAGTGGGTTAGTGACTAGCTTCAGGCTTTCTGGCAGATTATGCTGAGCCTACTCCTCATGGATTTCATGCCTTGGTTTTGTCAGGGGTAGGGTGAGCATTGTGCTGTGTTTTATTGCATTTTTGTTTTGTAGCAGTTTGATGCTCCTTTGGTTGTTTATGTGCAGATATGTTCGTGGGTTCGACGGACTGAGTCGTCCTATCCCATGGTTGCCAATGAAGGATGGATTTTAGGCCCCGGAACGTGCCTAAAAATAGCAAAAAAATATGGAAATGCGGGGGAAAATGCTCAACCACGAAGGCGGCAGCTCGACCTAGGATGATTTTAAGCGTCAAGTACTTGACGGGCGCCCGTACGACACTCCGAGAATTTTCATAATTTTTCCATGCGCCTGTGCCAGTCACTAAAGCTGGAGGCCTGTCCGGGATGTCGAGATGAGCTCACAGAAATTTTCAGACTGACGATCGGAGTCCGTATGCGGAAGATGGACGGAAACCGGCCGGGGTGCCCGAAAAAGGGCCAGAAATGAAAGGGTGGCCACTTGAGGATTGAAGGGGTGCCCTTCAAAGGGGGCACCCCCCCCATGTAAAAAAAAGGAGGGCGGCATGTACTCACGCAGATCAGCGCGAAAAAAACGGCGCCCCCCTCCCCCCTCAATCATGATCAGACTTGATACACAAGCCATAGATTACATCATGCATGGCTTCTACCTCCGTCATACGCTCCGCATCGCTTCAATCCGCGCAGGAAATGGTGGCCTGTAGAGGGAGAGAGAAAATCAGTCTTTCTCTCTCCTCCCTCTCTCTCCTCTTAGCCCCCGTTCGTGCTTGAGGGAATAGGATGGAGATGGACGGCCGGATGGATGCCGATTCTTGACGGGATGAAAGAGCAATGCAAAACCATTGTAGATTGCTGATTCCAAGCAGAGTTCATGGCTGGAAATCAATCGTGGGACGTGCCAAATTTAATGAAAAACCCGCAAGACACGGTAATAATTATTTTTACAAAGAAAATGGCCTTTTGATGCAAATTTGGTCGTTAAAAATGTGTTCATATGGATTGAGTTTTGAGTATGTCGTGCTTTGAGTTGTTTTCTGGCTATTCATCATTTAAAAATCAGAAAAACATGTGCGGGATAGCAGAAAATAGAAAACCGAGACACGAAAAACCATAAAAATGAAGGAAAATAGGGTTTTTGGGCTAAAAATGATGCAATAAATTAATCCACACCTACTAAAATTTATGTTTCTACTGGAATGAACTAAGGGCCACAGCCCATAAACTGAACTTAATTTTTAGCAATTAAAAAATGGGAGAAAATGGGAAATTTTGCAAGAAAATGATGGAAAAACCCTAAAAAATAGGGAAAAATCATATTTTGGGCTTCGAAAAATTGGGAAAATTATGAGTAATGTTCGTGAATATATAGCAAGGCTGAGGCATGAAGATTTGCTTCAGATCAGCCTTGTTTTCATGTTTTAGTTCGTTGTTTTCCGCTTTTTATATGAAAAATAATGGGAAAAAACTGTAAAATGACATGCAACGAAACAATACTAAACCGGGGGAGGGCAGGGTAGTTGATAAGTGTTTAAATGCTGTTGCAATTAATGATAAAATTGCTGATTTCCATTGCATAAGCATTTAGGACGAGGAATTAATTAAAATTAAGGCCTAGTAGCACGAGGATCACCTCGGTGCTAGGCCCATGTAACGAAGCACAATCGTTAGAAAGGAACCATGAAAAGGATGTTTTGCACTTGTGCACGATACTATTTTGCTAAATGTTTGAGCACTAGGCATCCACCAAATGCATGGAGCATGAAAATGAATTTAAAAGTATCAGTGATCAGCTCCTGGAAATGCATTGCAATTGGTTTGTGAGGATATGACCTACGTTGAGAGGCAGTGAGATACCCATGCTGTAGACTAGTCGTGGGGTCCTAAAGGGGAAAACAAGTGAGGACAATGGTACATTCCTGGACACGTTTATTTGGTACCTTGAGCGACTTTGGTGCGATGTGTCTAAATGTTGAGCGACGCACTGAGGGGCCAATCCCCAAGGTGTAGGAGAGTCGCAGAGGGTTGGCGGCATTCAGCCGTAGGAGGAACCTCGTGTGTATGTGATTCGAGCCTTTTGGCTATGTGAAAGGGACTCCCTTCGAGGAGTAATATTGGGTTAGGATCAGTTGGACTACAACGTATTACAAACGCAATGTTTAGGAAGGTAGAGATTTTGACAGACGCTCCTGGCCGCGAGGCCGAGGGGTTGTCTTATGCATAGTGACGAGGCCCGGCTAGTGCATGAGCCAGTGCCGGCCCGTTTTTAGGTCCATCATTAATAGTTTGGAGTGATGTAGGACTTACAAAATTCAGGTTATGTGCAGATGGGTGATGATTCATGCCACCCAATTTCACACATTGGAAAGGTTCCCTTGTCCTTGTATGATGGCCTGACAAAGAGTATGGTAGATGTATTACATGTGCTATCAATCACAAAGAATCTAGTGTCTATTGGCCAAATGGTAGAGCAGGGGTTGCAAGTCCAATTCAATGCAAAAGGTTGTTTTGTAGAAGACTTTAATGATAAGCGTAGGTTGGTTGCAAAAGAAAGTAGAGTTGGCCAAATGTTCACTTTAGATGTTGGAATTCCTGCAATGAATGCTACTATGTATGCTAAAGGAAAAGAAGTAGTTGCAGATATTGAAATATGGCATAAACGTATTGGACATGCAAATGTGCAAAGGCTGAAATTAATGTAATCTAGAGGATTGGTTATAGGGTTGCCTTCATTTAGAGTTGCAAAATTACATAAATTCTGTGAAGCATGTCAGTATGCCAATTTGGTAAGCAGGCAAGACAACCCTTCTCGTATGACAAAGAAGTGAGTAGAAAAATACTTGATATAGTGCATACAGATATTTGGGGGCCTACATAGAATGTATCTCTTGGTGGCAGCAAATACTTTGTCACATTTATTGATGACTGTTCAAGGAAGTTATGGGTATACTTCATGAAGGAAAAGAGTGATGTGTTTGAGCACTTCAAATATTTTAAGGCAACTGTTGAAACAAAAACAGGCTTAAAAGTTTAGTGGCTTCTTGAGGACTCATGCGATAAAGAGGCAATTTACTTGCAGGTATACCCCACAGCAAAATGGGGTTGTAGAAAGAAAAAACAGGAATATTGCAAAAGTCGCACGGGCATTAATTGTTGAAAAGAATATGCCCAAACATTTTTGGTCTGGGGCTGTCCATACTGCTGTCTACATTATGAACAGAACTCCCATAGCTGCAATTCATGGGATGACTCCTAAATAATGCTTTATTGGCAAGAAGCCCGATGTATCACACTTGAAGGTATTTGAATGTGTTGCATATGTTCATGTGCCAGATGAGCTATGGAAGAAGCTTGATCCAAAGGCTCGAAAATTTATTTTTATTGGGTATGCTTTAGAGTAGAAAGGGTATCGCTATTATAACCCTGTCACATGTGCATTTAGAGTGAGCAAGGATGTTATCTTCGATGAGATGGGCAGCTGGTATGCACCTGCTGGTGATGTATTAGATGATGATAATGATCTAGATAGCTATGTGCAAAAAGTAAAACAAGAATCATGGAGTCTTAGTGGTCCAAAAACATCATCTGGTACTATACGTACAATGATCCCTTGGTCTGGGAGACTAAGGAGTAGCCCCACATCTTCAGGTGAATCTATAAGTTTTGCAGGGAAGGAAAAAGGAAAGAAGAAAGTGTTGGATGGCAATGATGCATCTACCACTCATTTGGGATTTGATGGAGATTCTAGTGGTTTGGAGAGTTTGGATGATGAGCTTGGTATTCCTTCAGTTAGGACACCAGGTGTACAAGGAGCTCATAGTAATGTAAAGGCTCCATTTAGTGATGTGGTGGTACACATATCTAGTAGGGTCAAATGCCCTATTAAAAGACTTGGTTTTGAAGGTTATGCAGCTCACCATTATGCTTATATGGTGAAACTAGTTGAGGATGTTGAGCCCACTTGTTTTGAGGATGCTATTGGTCATGCTTATTGGGATGCAACAATGGATGAGGAGATGGCTGCATTAAAAGGCAATAAGACTTGGGATTTGGTACCCTTACCTAAGGGTAAGAAAGCTATTGGATGTAAGTGGGTTTACAAAGTCAAGCATAATGCAGATGGTTCACTTAGCAGGTATAAGGCTAGGCTAGTTGCAAAAGACTATGCTCAAACATATGGCATAGATTATGAAGAGACATTCAGTCCAATTGCTAGGATGGTAACTATTAGGTGTGTGATTACCTTGGCAAAAGCCAAAGGTTGGATTTTTTAGCAAATGGATGTTAAGAATTCCTTCTTGCATGGTGAATTGCAAGAAGAAGTGTATATGGAGTAGCCATCAGGTTATGTGGTTTTAGAGCATCCCACATATGTGTGCAAGTTAAAGAAGGCGCTCTATGGGCTGAAGCAAGCACCTAGAGCAAGATCTGACAAGATTGGAGAGTATCTTATCAATATTGGATTTTGCATTTCTAATATTGATCGTTGACTTTATGTGAGAAAGGGAGATGTAGGTTTGTTCATCATAGTCATCTATGTGGATGACTTGATTATTACAAGTGACAGTGACAATGGGATTGCTGAAGTTAAGGAATTTTTGAAGAAGAAGTTTGAGATGAAAGATTTGGGTGAGTTGAGATACTTTCTTGGTATTGAGGTGATCAAATGTGATGATGGTATATGGCTATCCCAAGGTAGTATAGCTTGGATATGTTATCCAAGTATGGTATGACAGCATGTAAGCCTCTTTCAGTACCATTGGAGCAAAATGTAAAGTTGAGTGCCGACGTTGGGGATGAGATAGAAGACCCTAATATGTCCAGAAGGATAGTAGGGAGTTTGATTTACATGACTATCACAAGGCTAGACTTGAGCTATTTTGTTGGTCTTGTCAGTAAATTTATGCAGATGCCTAAAAAACCTCATTTGGATGCAGTTAGACATATATTGAGATATGTGAAGTCCACTTTACATTATGGACTTTTTTATGAGGCAGGTAAGGACATACAGGTCTTTGGATACACAGATGTAGATTGGGCAGACAAATATCTACTAGTGGATTCATGTTTTGCCTTGGTAGTGCAGCAGTTACATGGAGCAACAAAAAGCAACCTATAGTTTCTTTATCGAGTACAAAGGCTAAGTATAGTGGTGCTGCTATGGTAGCATGTGAGGTGGTATGGCTGCAAAATTTATTAGGTGATTTAGATGTGCAAGGAGATGGTCCAATTGTTATTCATTGTGACAACATGAGTAGCATACAGCTAGCTAGGAATTCAATGTTCCATTATAGGACAAAACACATTGAGGTGCACTACCACTTTGTGAGAGAGAAGGTACTTGCAAGAGAGATTGACTTGGTATATGTCAGCACATAAGATCAGATAGCTGACATTTTCACAAAGGCATTGGGTGAGAGAAGCTTCAAAAGTTTCGAAGCTTACTTGGAGTTGCGGAGATAGAGTTGAGCTTGAGGGGGATTTTTGAGATGGCAAGCTCAACACTTGCGAACATTGATGATGGATTGCCTAGCTAGATGAGTCCGCACGTCTACACTTAGCACGTTGGTGGTCATTATAATACTCACATGGCCATTGACTTATCACTTATTATATTTAGTCTGTTATACCTACCTACAGTTGGCAAAGATATAATGCTAATCGATTAGTATAGTTGGTTATGCACTATTTGCCTTAGAAGGCCACTTTCCTTTATGTTGTATCTTATCTATACTTTGTGTACATTGTATAGTGTGTTGAAGAAGAAGAAGAAATTAGCAAGAAATTGTTTTGGTCTCCATCTCTCTTCTTGTGTTGTGAGTGAGCTTCCTCTTGTGTATACAATGTGTGTTTGGCGCAGCAGCTCAAGCAAGTCCCCCCACCACACGATTCTTGACGTAATGGAACTGGGAGCTAGGTCTGTAAGCCTTGGTGTTGTCCCACACTTGAGGACCTAGTTCATGCATAAGGGTGGTGTAGTGAATGTGACCTTCGTAGGTATGTCATGCTCCCGTTGATGAGCCCTAAGCGTGATGTAGGGAGTAAAAATGGGCTAGGGGGTTAGGGACGCAGCTTTCCAATCGAAACCACTGAACGCAGCTAGCTTGAGGACCCCTAGGTGCAATGACTGTGGCCTACATGTAGTGAGATGATTTGTTTGCTTTCTCCTGTGATTTTCTTCTCATGATCTCTTCTTATTTTCTTTTCTCTTCTTTTCTTTTCTTTTCTTCTATTTCTTTCTTTCTTTCTTTCTCTTTTTCCTCTCTTATTTTTGAGTAGATGAAAATCTAATCTTAGTCACTCTCATCAGAGTCATGAGAGGGAGGAGTTGGGGGCTTAAGAGATTTGTTAGGGTATTTCCAACTTTGCATTTATCCTTTGAGGTTCAATCATGCCTGGAGAGGAGTAATGGAAAGAAATGGATGATTATAGTGAGTGAAGTGGCTATCATTAATATCTTCTAAGAGAGCTAAGCAAAAAGAGGAAATGAGGATAGCTCACATCATTAACCTAGTCATAGTGTAGTTATCTATGCCATTTGGATCAAAAAAGAGTGGCAACAGTAGGTAATACTCTTGCAATGTAGGCTCTTGCTTTAATAGTACTCTAAGTAATCTAAGATAATTACACATAGTTAGGAAGTCTGAGTCTGGGCATGAAGTGAATTCACTAAGGAAGTAGGCTATTGAGTCATATAGTTCTTATAGCGTGAAAGTGAGGGCTTCCTCAAGCTTGGTGGTATTGACATTGTATATTCTTGGGACGTCATATTTACCATGGATGTCTAGATTGTAATCCACTCCTACCCTTCTTGGATATGGCATGAAAGTAGGGTTATTTCTTTCGAAGGGTAGGGTGCTACAAAATGACATCTAGGCATCAATGTTGCCTTCGCAGATGTGCTTCCTCCACTTTGGTTGGTTCTGATAGCCCTTCACTATTTTGGGCACATCATAGACTTTGTTCTCCCAATAGTTTAGAGCCTCCGTTCCCTATTGGGTAGGATTCTTCTCTCTCTCAGAGGTCCACCAACCTCGTTTCAACATTGATCACCTCTTCCACCACCTTGGTTGATAATACCCTACTCAATGAGGTGGGAAATTGAAAATCAAAGTCGAATGGTTCACGATTATTCTCTTTCTACTCCCAGAATATGAGTTTAGTATCATAATTTACCAAGAAGTAGTCTTCCCTTGGTGGTAAGATGGGCACTGTTGGCACCACTGTTGGTTGAGCCTTCAACCTTCTTTGTGCTTGCTCTAGCATTAGATTTCTCTTCTTTTTGAGCTCGGCTTTCTTGTCACTAGGGGTGTCCACCTACTGTTGCACTTCAAGCCATGGGGAAGGAGGTTGTGGGAATAACTCCTCCTCTTGTTGTCCCATTTCAAAGTGTTCTACCTCTTCCTTGTCCCTATATTCCTATGGTGCTCCTTCGGTGAATCCCACGGCATCCACTTCTTACATCATCAAGGCTGCCCTCAGCAAATAGTTCCTTTGATCTTGTAGGTTTAGCCTAACTCTTTCTGCTTGTGGTGGCATATGCAGCCCCTGTCTCAAGGCCCTACAGGAAATCCCTAGCTTTCTTTTCAATGAATCAACGGCCTCTCCTTCTTTTTTTTGGGTGACATCCATGATAGTATTGAGGAAGGCGAGTTGTTAGGTATCTAGGCTTACTTGTGTAGCCTCTGCCCTGCTCTCTACAAGCACCTTGTCCTCTTCTACACAAGCTAGATGGCGTGCTAAGTCTTTCACTCTTCTTTCACTTTTGGTTGTCCATTCTTCTACCTTCTTTTTCATTTCTTCAAAGCTTTCTCCCTGCCTTTGAGCTAGGATCATCAGTCTCTGCTTTTGTTCCTCAATTTCCCTTTCTAATCTCTTTTGCTGTTCTAGCTCTAAGGCAACCTTCTTCTTCAAATTTTCTATGTCTTCTTGGTACCTTCAGACCCTCTCTTCTCTCACTACTTCCAACAACTCTGTGGCATCTTGGACGTTTTTCATCTCCCCTTGCAGCTCTTCATATAGCACTACTAGCTCTTCATTTAGCCATTGCATGCTCATGAGAGCATGTGTTTCTTCAGCAAGCTTTGCTTGCCACCTTTCTTCTCCTCCTTCCTTGGCCTTAGGCTCCTCCTGTAGCTCATGTATTTCTCATTGACACATGGCCACCTAGCAATTTTTTTCTAGTTGAAAGGGTGCCATAGTCTCCTTTTCAGCCTCTAACTCACCAAAACAACTATTTTCTTTTCTTCTTTTTCTCTCTCAAGCTATGACCAGGAGTTCGTGAATGGAGGCAGTGTGGTGGGGGTAGTGGTTCTAGATGTTTCAATTCTTTGTCTTTTAGGATCATGCATCGACTTGGCATCTACTGCTATTGTGCCTCTCTCTTTGACCGTGTCATCAGTGGAACTCCTTCACATCCCTCCTAGGCCATTTCTTTGCTAACCAACGACTATGCCCAAGCCATAATGTTGTTGGCATCAACTTTAGGTGTAGATCCTTGGGTGGCTATGGTTGTTGGGGTGGCCGGCACTAGGCTAGCTAGAAGTGTGTGCAATAGAACTTTACCCTTGCCCTCTGTAACTTGTGGTGATGTAGCTTCTAGCACTTGGGTGCTAGAACTTGGGCCTTCGTATCTAGGTGGCCTCATGGCAGCCAGCTCTTCTTCCCTTGAGGGCTACTCCGTTGATAGGTAGATGGCTAGGGCTATGTCTTCTTCTTCTCTCCTCCTTAGCTCCTTGACTTATTCCTCTACTTTCCTCCTTCTCTCCTCTTTAGCCCTTTTGGATTCCTCTTTTATCCTTTTTCCCTCTTCCTTTTCTTTTGTCTTTCTTTTGTCTTCAATGTTTCTAGACTCTCTTTGGGCTCTTTGCAGGTCTGCTCTCTCTTTCTTCCTACTCTCTTGTTTTTCACTCTTTGTTCTCTCACTAGATTGTTCCTATTCTTAGTGGGGAGGGACTTGTATAGTGTTTCACCAACCCCCTCACCTTCTTGTGCTTTCCGCACTGCCTCTCTGATGATGGCCATCTCAATATCCCTCCAAACCCAATGGTCAAGGCCTTTGACAATGACTTCTTCCTGGCCTTGGAGACCAGAGACTCACTTCTTGCCATTGGTCTTCCACCTGTGGCTAGTGCTTTTGCTGAAGTTTCTATTATCTTTTGCACGAATCCATTTAGGTTTACTTTGTCCAAGGATTTGGCTACAATGCTTTCCAACATAGGTACATTGATCCGGCTCATTAGTGCACTCATCAGTGCATTGTACCTATGACTAGAGAACAAGGCGTGGACCATTTTCACTTGCAGTTGGACTTCTAGATCTGGGTTGTCGCCAAGGTTGATGGCATCATTGGTGTGGAATAAGATCTTGTCCATTCCCAACATATCACATACATCTCTTTTGGCCCACCTCTTGAACTTGTTGGAAAAGGCCCACTACTCTTTGCACCAACTCAAGGCTCAGCTCGACCTCCACCTCTGGCAGGTTTCCTTTTCTTGATGCATCGTTACGGTGCCACAATTCTTGTTGAAGGGTTGGAGGAATTCTGTGCAGTTCTCATAGTCCATGGCTTGCTTGACTTTCTCCAAGTATTTTTGTAGATTGCATTGCTTCACAATCTATTTTACAACATGTTCTTCCATGGCCACATCCTCCAAGTTTAGGACATGCCTGAACGTGAACTAGTTGAAGGCCCTCATCTCCATCGAGAGACCATATTTAGCTTATTCCTCTTTCAATAATGGAAGTTTTCTACTCTTCTCCTGACCTACCATTGTGGATCCTTGTCATAACACCATATCTCACCATTTAATTTTCTTAAGATAATGAGTAGAGAGTGATTGTGCAATTATAGAAAAATGAAAAGCGCAAGTATAGAAATGGAATTTTTTTTCACAATTTGCACAATCCAATGAAAGTCTATGAGAATTTTCTTAAAGTGTGTTTTTCCTTAAAGAATGTTTTTCCACCTTACCCCCTTCTCCTTTGGAAATGAGAAAAATCCTTACTAGGATTAGATGTTGAAGGGTTAAGCCCATTTAGTGCATGCTCATGGTGTTTCACTTTCACTTGAGCCAAGTGTAGAAGTTTGGGTTGTACTCCATGTTAGCACAGTGGTCCATGTCAACCGATCAGATGCTTATATGAGTGACGTAGGTGAGGACATCCATTAGGAGATCAACGGAGTCTATTCTACTCGCAATGTGTATCTCCTCCTCTATCAAAATGTGATCTAGGAAGGGGTGAGTCATGATGTGCTGAGTATTTTCAAGATGATAGCAACATTCAAACTTTTGAGAAAGATGAGGAAGTTATACTTGTTCTATAGCCAGCTTCAGGATCGACAAGTGTCTTTGCGGTATGAATATGGAGCAACACTTTTGTTGTTCTATCTAGTTACCTGTTTCAACAAAGGAATCTATCTAGATGGATAAAACAGGGAAATTGGAAGAGTCTATTATCAAGACAAAGCTTCAATTTTTTCAAAGGCACTACTTCTTTGGTGGTCACTCACAGCAAATGCTCATTTCTGTCATCACCCTGTCCACTAGAAGATGCAGAATTCCCTTGTTGCAATTTCCCATTCATGATGTCATTCTGCTTTTTATAGCAGTCTTTAGCCATATGACCCATTTTACCACAGTAGTAGCATTCAACATTGCTGTTTGCATTTTGGCCTCTTTGCCATCCACCACGACCTCTTTGGCTCCCCCTGCCTCTAGAGTTACCACGTCCTCCTCCATAGGACTGGTTTTCTTGAGTTTGCTGCATATTTTGATTTCTACCACGGCCTCCAAATCGGCCTCCTCTACCTCTGCCTCTACCTCTTCCAGCATTTGAGTAGAAGATAGCTTCTTTTGAAGTTCCTCCTGAAGAAGATGCACCACCATTTCTCTGCTCCTCCTTGTCTCGATCTTTAACTAAGCCATATTCTCTACCCTCTCTCATGTAAAATCTATCCCACATTCCCTATCTCTCAAACTCCTCGTGGACGATGGCTCCAAAGCGACGAAGTGGACAAACCATGGAAATCAACGCAATCGGTCAAGCAACGGGTATTGCCAATGATACGAGAGTGCGCGAGGTTGGGGGAATTGCCACCACAATTGGAACATCGGGTGCGGCTAATGCGAGCGCGAGTAAAGATGAAGTTCCTAATGTCGTCATGCCGCCAAACCAGGTTATTCATTACTAGATTATCAATTTTACAATATAAGATAAATTACATAGGATATTAGCTTTCATATTCTTCGCTTACACATTAAACTGATAACTCATCTAGAAAGACATATTAGTTCAAGCATAAAACGATTAGTCACTATGATTTCTAGCTAGAATAGTTGGGATACTAAGGCATAGAATCATGATAGAATTAATTGCCAAAGGTTATTGTATATATGTCTTTATGCGCATTCAATATAGTTATGATCAAATGTGACAAGGTTAAGAATTGATTAGTGAAGGTTATAAAAATTGGTTATCTATTTAGGAATCCTAAAGATCATCTCGTTGAGTTTATTGACACAATATATTTCCTTAAGGGATTTTGCTTATGTTAGATAAGTGAATCCAAATGGAAAACTCATGCCCTACTTAACATGTTTTAAGAGGTGTACTCAACACTTCTTTATGGGGGGAAGAATCCTCATTAGAATGAAAGGTTACCTTAGGATAAGGTCTACCTTGGCTATGTGAAACTGTGATTTACATGTTGGGATGATTGTCATTGCACTATTTGATACATATTTGAAAGGACTGTTTGTGTTTGCTAGAATCTAGATTTTGATTGAAATTATTGCCAACAGAATAAAAGGAAGGATCGCGCTAGGCTACCCCCAAGCTAGCGGCGAGACCCTACTCCAAGGGGGTCATGATTATCGCTACGAGAGGCTTGGACCGGCTCCGTAGGCGAAAGGTCTGTCAATAGGGATAGTCTCGGGCAGTAGGAATGGTAGGTGCCAGAGGGGGCTCTGGCTGTAAATCCTGCATTGTTCCAAGAATCTGACGAGCCCCTTCGTGACCCAGGATGGGATCCTGGAACCCTAAAAACTAGTTATGAGGGTGGAATCTTGGTGGACAGAATGTCCTTATGGAATTCTGTGTATCTTCCACTGGGACGGAATGATGGAAATTGTAATAAGACTTCCAATATAATAAAGAAGTTTGCTTTACTGTTCGAATTGTATGCGTGTTAGTGAGATAAATTATGTGAAGGAACGTGTGACTAAACGGACTAATTAAGGAAGCTGGTTGTATATGTTCCAATAAATGTGTTGTAGGTAATTAAAAAACTAAAGATGACCCATCATCAGAGGAAAGCGGGTGGGCGTAACCCCCGACGGGTCGTCCGATGGTAGGGTGGTCCCGGTTAGCTGGGAGCTTTTCTACATCGAATATAGAAATAGGAAGACGATAAATTGACCAAGTAGTCATTAGGTAGAATCGACTTGCATTGTTTTAGGGGGCCGGAATGGGATTTTGCCTTATGGGCAGGAGGGTTGACGTACCGCACTCCCCTCCGTCTCCCATTCTCTTTGAACCAAGTGCAATGGCAAGTCCGCTTCAGATCGAGTAATCCTCTAAAAAGTGGAACTCGAAATTACTGACGCTAGCTGGCTGCTAGGAGACCCATTTGATTTTAGGAACCCAAGTCTTCAGGTCGATCCTAGTGGGTTCGGCTAGAACTCTCATGTTGCAAAGTAGACTCGGTAGGGCCTAAGTGACAATCCCGTGATGTTCCAAGGGAGCACCGGGCGGCATCATTTATGGAAAAACCTACTGATGGACTACTAAAAGGT
Source organism: Lygodium microphyllum (assembly GCF_053477565.2). Classification (NCBI taxonomy): domain Eukaryota; kingdom Viridiplantae; phylum Streptophyta; class Polypodiopsida; order Schizaeales; family Lygodiaceae; genus Lygodium; species Lygodium microphyllum. The sequence continues at coordinate 78,271,668 of NC_141150.1, read as the reverse complement.
GTGCCATGGATTGGGACTAGCGGACAGCTCACAGTTGTTGGTATCAGAGCACATGTTAGTATAGATTACGACGTAAGCTCACGAAAAATATTATTTTTTTCTAAGCATAGCCTAGGACATGTTTTCTTCTCTTTATTAACGTATGTTTTTTGAATTATGGTAGAGTAATGAATCTTGGAAGCAATTCTTGATCTTTCAAGTAATGTTTATGTCAGCTATGCATTCATCCAGTTTTTCTTGGAGAATTCAGATGATGCGAGTACTAGATCAGTTGTACAACCCGTCGCCTCTATATCGTGAAAGACGGTGGATGATTAGTGGAGGATATTGCTATATTGATGCAAGCCGTCTAGCTTATCTTCAAAATAATCTGAAAAGGGTAAAATGGATGGAAGATCTTAAAGTTGTTAAGATCTATCTATTTCATGAGGCCACTGTAAACTCAACCCTGTATACTAGAGGCAAGAAGATCAAATTAAACCAATATATCTATGGGAAAGTTACGAAGATCCTTCCGGCTGATAGAATAAAAGTCATAGGTCGCTCTAGCTGCCGCAACTACAAAAAAGACGGATTTCCTGAACTCCCTCAAAAATATAGATTCCTAGATATTTACTCTCCGAATCCAAGTTACTTCATAAAGGATGTATCAGAGTGTCATACTTAGATTGTAGTAGGGAATCCTTTCCTGAGAGAAAATAAGATGAGCCTGCAAGCCATCAGAATAATGTATTTCCTTCCATCTGATTACCTTGTACATCCATTGTAATAAAAGATTGATTGATACTTTATCAATCAAAGAAATAATGCAATCCTATTTTATTATTTTTGTCTTGAAACCTCTGAAATTGCAATTTAATTTTATGGGAAGAAAGTTGATTTGAGAGTTGTTTCAGTAAACTAAGCGAGAGATATTTTGAGTACTGAACTCTATTATTGACGCTACATAGAGTTGTAAAATTTAACTTACGAATTGCTAAAAATTTCCCAGAATCTCGCACCCACAACAATTCCCAACGAAGCTCAAGAGAAAAGGAATCTTTTGAAGCAAGTCAAACCTCCAGAGTTTAATGGGAAAGGCGAAAATGTGGAAGCTGATGCAGAAATTTGGATCGAATTGATGGAAGATTATTTTACTGCTGTTGGAACTATCCCAGCCAACCAAGCCATGATAGCTAAGCTAAAATTAATTGGCGAAGCTCGACTTTGGTGGAAGCAGTGGTGCCGAGATCAAGGTGTCCCTGAAAATACCATTACTTGGGACTTGCTGAAAGAAGCTGTAAGAGGAAGGTATTTACCTCCAGCTTATCGCACCCAAAAGATGAACGAGTTCTTCAATTTGAAGAAAATGGGACTGACCTTGGAAGCATACTACTCCAAGTTTGTTTCTCTTCTTAAATATGCACCCCCCATGGATACTGTTCAACAAGTGTCCAATTGCAATGGGCTAAATTATCCTCTGAACACTCGTTTAGAATCAATGCGCCCCATAGACCTCCAGGATGCTTTGATTCGAGCTGCTCCTATTGTGCGGGAAGTACAATCAAAGCCTAATAACAATAAGTTCTGGAGCTACAATAACCAGAAAAAAGGAGGATTCAAAGGTCAAGCAAAAAGAACCCAAGGACAATTTTTCCAAGGACAAAAAAAGAAGGCAAAATCCAATGCAGTTGGAAATTTTATTCCTACCCAAGGAAAGAGGGATGGTCTTAGGTGCTTCCACTGTAATGAGACAGGACATTTCAGGAGAGATTGTCCAAAGCTTGGTAGAAACCATCACCAAGGCCAATTTCGAGGTCAAGGCAGAGCTGCCCAAGGTCGTGGTCATGTAGCTATGGCAAGAGGAAGAACGTCAAATATTACCCTAAAAGAGACTAATAAGGAGGAAGACCCTACTATGGAAGAAGATATTGAAAGAGCAACTGTTCATGCTGCATCCCACAGGAAAGGACCAAATCGTCAATATTCGGTAATACAGACACCGGCTAGTCACCAAGGTAAATCATTTAAAGTTTTGATTGACTGTGGAAGTACACACTCATTTATTTCACCCAAGTGTGCTAAGAAGATAGGTATAGATACTATAAATGCATCAAAGCTGCTTGTGGAATTAGCAAATGGAAAGGAAGTACTTTCTACACAGCAAACTGCCAAGGTAGAGTTTAACCTAGGGGAAAACCTTTCAAGTATGAGGTTCAGAGTAATGAACCTAGGAGCCTATGAATGTTTACTAGGAATGGATTGGCTGATTCCCAATGATGCTCATATCCATTGTGGAAAAGGTCAAGTCACATTTCAGGATTTGAACGGTGAAATAGCAACTACACAAGGTGAAACAGGGAAACCTAAAGTTCAATTGGCAAAAGCTTCTCGAATTGTGAAAGGCTTGAAGAAAGGATTACCTGTTTACTTGATCAAGCTTAACAAGGTTAATCAAGATGATCATGCAGAAGAAGAACCATCCTGGTTAAAAGAGTATGCTGACATATTTCCTGAAGAGCTAACTGAGTTACCTCCGGAAAGAGAAGTTGATCATGAGATCAAACTTGTTCCAGGAGCCGCTCCAGTGGCAAAAAGACCTTACAAAATGTCTATTCCTGAAGCCATCAAACTAAAAGAGCAACTCAAGAAACTGCTAGAACAAGGGTATATCCGGCCAAGTAGTTCACCATGGGGAGCCCCAGTATTATTCCAAAAGAAGAAAGATGGAACTCTCCGTCTTTGTATCGACTACCGAGTATCTTAATTTTTTTAAAAAAAAGAGATATGGAGATTTCTAGAACTAGATGTCATTGAAAAGAAAAAAACAAGTGATGTGTTAGTTAGTTTGAAGATTTTATAAAAAGAAAAATAAAGAAAAGTGACTGGCGAAATCGCGCACGTCGAGATCGCAGTTTACAGGCAGTAGACAGCACTTCGAACAGAGAAAAGAAGAAGGAGTGAACAGAGAACTTTCTAACCAAGTGTCTTAAGTGTCTTGGGGTTTTACCCCCCTTTCGGAGCCAATGGAACCATCAGATTTATGATCTGAGCATCAGATCACAGATCTTTCCAAGATCCTCCTCCACAAAGAGCTCCACTTCTCAACCACAAGCCCTCTTCCCCAATTCACTATAAATATGAGGTATGGGAGAGGCATAAGGGACATAAGGAGACCCCGAGAGGCTGCGAGAGAGAAGAAAAGAGAAGGAAGAATACTCCTTCAAGAGGCTGCGAGAAGCTAGAGAGAGAGAGAGAGAGAGAGAGAGAGAGAGAGAGAGAGAGAGAGAGAGAGGAAGAGAGTTAGCTCAAATCCCTTGTCTCGATCTTTAACTAAGCCATATTCTCTACCCTCTCTCATGTAAAATCTATCCCACCTTCCCTATCTCTCAAACTCCTCGTGGACGATGGCTCCAAAGCGACGAAGTGGAAAAACTATGGAAATCAACACAATCGATCAAGCAACGAGTATTGCCAATGATACGAGAGTGCCCGAGGTTGCGGGAATTGCCACCACAATTGGAACATCGGGTGCGGCTAATGCGAGCGCGAGTAAAGATGAAGTTCCTAATGTCGTCATGCCGCCAAACCAGGTTATTCATTACTAGATTATCAATTTTACAATATAAGATAAATTACATAGGATATTAGCTTTCATATTCTTCGCTTACACATTAAACTAATAACTCATCTAGAAAGACATATTAGTTCAAGCATAAAACGATTAGTCACTATGATTTCTAGCTAGAATAGTTGGGATACTAAGGCATAGAATCATGATAGAATTAATTGCTAAAGGTTATTGTACATATGTCTTTATGCGCATTCAATATAGTTATGATCAAATGCGACAAGGTTAAGAATTGATTAGTGAAGGTTATAAAAACTGGTTATCTATTTAGGAATCCTAAAGATCATCTCGTTGAGTTTATTGACACAATATATTTCCTTAAGGGATTTTGCTTATGTTAGATAAGTGAATCCAAATGGAAAACTCATGCCCTGCTTAACATGTTTTAAGAGGTGTACCCAACACTTCTTTATGGGGAGAAGAATCCTCATTAGAATGAAAGGTTACCTTAGGATAAGGTCTACCTTGGCTATGTGAAACTGTGATTTACATGTTGGGATGATTGTCATTGCACTATTTGATACATATTTGAAAGGACTGTTTATGTTTGCTAGAATCTAGATTTTGATTGAAATTATTGCCAACAGAATAAAAGGAAGGATCGCGCTAGGCTACCCCCAAGCTAGCGGCGAGACCCTACTCCAAGGGGGTCATTATTATCGCTACGAGAGGCTTGGAACGGCTCCGTAGGCGAAAGGTCTGTCAGTAGGGATAGTCTCGGGCAGTAGGAATTGTAGGTGCCAGAGGGGGCTCTGGCTGTAAATCCTGCATTGTTCCAAGAATCTAACGAGCCCCTTCGTGACCCAGGATGGGATCCTGGAACCCTAAATACTAGTTATGAGGGTGCAATCTTGGTGGACAGAATGTCCTTATGGAATTCTGTGTATCTTCCACTGGGACGGAATGATGGAAATTGTAATAAGACTTCTAATATAATAAAGAAGTTTGCTTTACTGTTCGAATTGTATGTGTGTTAGTGAGATAAATTATGTGAAGGAACGTGTGACTAAACGGACTAATTAAGGAAGCTGGTTGTATATGTTCCAATAAATGTGTTGTAGGTAATTAAAAAACTAAAGGTGACCCATCATCAGAGGAAAGCGGGTGGGCGTAACCCCCGACGGGTCCGTCCAATGGTAGGGTGGTCCCGGTTAGCTGGGAGCTTTTCTACATCGGATATAGAAATAGGGAGACGATAAATTGACCAAGTAGTCATTAGGTAGAATCGACTTGCATTGTTTTAGGGGGCCGGAATGGGATTTTGCCTTATGGGCAGGAGGGTTGACGTACCGCACTCCCCTCCGTCTCCCATTCTCTTTGAACCAAGTGCAATGGCAAGTCCGCTTCAGATCGAGTAATCCTCTAAAAAGTGGAACTCGAAATTACTGACGCTAGCTGGCTGCTAGGAGACCCATCCGATTTTAGGAACCCAAGTCTTCAGGTCGATCCTAGTGGGTTCGGCTAGAACTCTCCTGTTGCGAAGTAGACTCGGTAGGGCCTAAGTGACAATCCCGTGATGTTCCAAGGGAGCACCGGGCGGCATCATTTATGGAAAAACCTACTGATGGACTACTAAAAGGTGTGCCATGGATTGGGACTAGCGGACACCTCACAACGAGGTCATGCTTGGAGAGCTCTCCAATGCGAGAAAGTGGCCACTACTAAGGGAGCTCAACACGAGCTAAAGCACAAGCGAAAGTTACCCCTAAATCCATTCAACCCGAAAGTACCAGTTATTCCACAACAAACTGAGGTTGCGTCCATAACCCATAATCACAATGGATTGCTTACATAAAAAAAGGATTACGATTAGTTAGAACTTACTTAAATTTACAAAAACATATTAGTATTATCAATTTCTTTTAAGGAAAGAATACACAAATTGATGAAGGGGATAGATTCTATGCATTGCATACATCGACAAGTGTGTTAATAATGTTTTATGGTTATGATTGCTTTTGGATTTGTGAATGATGAATTATGTCTCTTATGATTCTGGGCTTGTATCAGCCAGACGAGTTGTGGATTGTGGTGGTTTGGGACATAGGGTTCCCAATCCAATGCTCCCTAACACTTTACAAATTGTGAAAAAACTCGCCTGCAGGTGGGGATCCTAGGCTTCTGAGAGGGAGATAGGTGTTTTTGGTTTTTGATCACTCAAGCACCTAAGAGGACAAAGGGTCAAGTGATAACTACCCATGTTATGTTAGGACGGCTCTCGAGGCTTAGGAAAGCTTAGAGGGCTCTAGGCCAATAAATTCCATGTCGATTGCGGACAATTTGTGATCACGGATGGAGTGCGATTACATACAGCCCAATCTCGAGGGATTGGAAGGTCCTATCCTAGGCTGGATGGTGTATTTCTACAGAAATACGGTTTTGTACTACTCTATGAAGTGATGGTTCTACTTTTACTATGAAATAAATTATTTGATTTCCTAATTTTTTGTTATGTACTAAAGAATAAGTTTAACAAACCCACTTTAATGGAGTAATAAAAGGAAGTTGATTTTATATGTCCAAACAGTGTGGTAGTATGCTTGCTAATTAGAAAACTAAGCAAACCCAATTGAGGGAAGTGAGAGGCTTTAATCCTGACAATCGAACACCTATGGCTGGGTGAACCCGATAAGTCATGTAACTTTCCAACACTAGATAGAGTTGATTAAATTGTGACCCTCCCAATATCTATAGGATTAGTTACCAGGCTTAACAATGTTTTAGGAGGGCAGAGTTGAAATTTTACCTTATGGATAGGGGGATCGAGTTACACTATCCCTCCTCACTCACTCTCTTTTTGGAGTCTGCCCATATTTGTTCAATCACATGTCCCTCTCAGTGTTGTATTCTATCATGTTGATCTCTTCTTTGCTCTCATCATTGGAGGAACAATAGTCTTCGTACTCATTCTCTAAATTGTCCTCATCCGACTGCTCATCATCTCCTAGGTCTTGATACTACATTTCCTTGTCATCAATGACTAAGGCCCAATTTTACATCAAGTTTAGATCCTCACCTTGGTCCATCACCACTTGGATTCATCCAAGAGATCCTTGAGTGGTTTAAGATTTGCGGCTACTAGCTAACTTGTTTGTTAGGTGCTCTAAGATCTCGTTTGTTGTTCAGGACGTGGAATGTGATAGAGGTGGGTCACCCATGCGAGCTTCTAGCCATAATGAAGACTGGCGTTGTGGGCATGTCTCTAAGGCTTACGCATTGCCTTAGTAGCTTGCTCGTATTCCTCATTATCCAAGAATGGCATATCAATTGTGGCTAACACATGCATCCAATCTCACTCATCCTTAGGGCAAGGGATATACTTGGTCAATGGTCCATAAGATTTTCTAACTTGTGCATCCCCCTTCAGCATAGCTGAGATGGGGTCTAGATTGATTGGTGTTGTTTTCCAAGTATCCATGTCCACTCTTACCCATTTTGTTTCATTGCCTAAGAAGATTAAACCATTGCCCCAGTCTTCTATGACTCGTGCCTTGTGCATCCACGATTGGCCTAACAAGATATCATAGGTCACTCCTTTCATGACTATGAAGTCCACAGAGAATTGGACTCCTACGATCTTCAATGGCCAATTTTTCAGCACTCTAAATGGTTTTACTTTCATTCCATTAGCCAATGTGAGGTTGAACCTAGCATTCTTGACAAGTGGGTTACCCCAAGCTTAGAGTACTGTGTGGCTAAGCACACTGACTCTTGCCCCCATGTCTAAAATCCCTTTCCTCGTGGCATCACCTAGAGCTAGGCCCGGCAAGACCGCACGCATCTCTATTCCTTCTGAGAAAGAATTAACGTGCAAAGGACTTGGTTAGTGAGTGTAGCATCATGCACAATATTTGTGTTACTGCATTGTGGTCTTGCAAGTCAACTCCCATTTTCTCTAGCAATCCTTCCACCCATTGTTTTAGCTCTTGCCATAGCATCAATGTTGCTTAAGCAGATCTCCTAGGCTTAGAGTTACAGGGGTGGTCGCTAGCAGTGTCAGGAGATTGCTAGCCCCTTGCTTCTCTCCTAATTTTTTGCTCCTTGGCCAATGGCCTCAATTGGTTTGATGGCTCATAGTTTTCAAGCTCTATCTAGGTAGCACAACATGCGGTGTAGATGTGTCCGTGGGTCGTATAGTAGAGACTGGCATGCTTATGCTAGAGAGATCACTGATCTCGTCCTCCAATATGGGCTCTATATCTTTTAGGTGTTCTTGGACTCCTTTCACCCATTCCTTGACTTTTCTATGGCTTTGAGTTAGTGCTTTGGATTGGGATACTCCCCAACCTTAGCACTCCCTTTCTCAGCAATCTTTGGAGTTGATATCTCTGCCTCAATGTTTGTGGTGTCATTGTGCTCTCGATTTTTAGTGTGATCTTTGCTTGTCTTTTCTTCTTCCTTCACCTACATCTCTTCTTTCCTATCAAGGCTGCATCCAAGTTATTAGGCCTTGGCAATGATATGTTGACGTGCTTCATTTACACATGGGTCATAACGTGTAATGGGATGGGTGTGACCTCCTCGTCGAGTGTTTCAACACGGAACAGCCCCAATGGAATTGATGGTACAATTTCCAAACTAGAGGATGGTTTTTAACTAGATAAATCAGCAAAGAGGGGTGATTCCACACTCAATGCATCTGAGATTAGCCTTATCTTGATTGGCTTTCTCCCTCTCAAGGTAGTGCGAAGAGATGTGTCCTAGGTCTTGGGTCTACCCTCCTAAGCCTATGCCTCTTCCTCTTTCTAACACCATCACCAACATTGGTCGATAGTCCATGAGGACTGGATTGCCCTCTTCCTCATACAAGACGTATGGGCTCACATAAGGCTCCTCATCATTCAGCTCCTCCATGTAGTGGACTAGAGTGTCGCTCCTATGGATGGGTTACGTAAGGTCTAGGTGGCCCAGATATGCCTATGGGATTGATTTCCATCCTAGGGATGACTAGCTTTGCATCATTAGGTGTCAGAAGGGCCAATGGGGATCCTCTCCCCCAAATAAATTCAGAGGCCTATTCCCTAAGTACAGCTGGTTGTAAGTTTGTGAGTATAGGAGTCTCCTTGGTAGTTTGCAATGCATGGCATTGTGGCCAAACCTACCGCAATTGGCATAAGGTCAAGACCTAGGGTCGTGACACTCGATTGGAAGGTGGTTGTCACCACAATACACATACTGGATATGTGGGCATGTAGGTCTTCTCATAATCTCTTGTAGTCTCGATAGCTCCATTTTCATCTCTGCTAGCTCCCAACTTGAGTTAGCGCCCCTCCCTTTATCTTAGTTTCTTGGGTTTGATTGTTTGCTAGATGTTGTTTCCCTTTTTGAGGTTATAGAGTTGGCTTCATCTCGATTCAAGATCCTAGAGCTTCTCTTCTTGAGCTAGTCATCCACTTGTATGGCCTCTTCAAAGACCCTAGCTAGTGTGTCTCTCTCCAAGCTTGAGTTTCATACCAAGGCCTTGTAGAGTTCCTCACTGCATATTCTGTTGATAAACATGGTGGACACCACTCTCTCAATGGATCATTCACTAGTTGGGATTCTCTTATAAAGACTCCACACATGAGTAGCATAGTCCATGATGTCCTCTTTGTCCCTTTGCTTGATATTTGTTGAATTAGTTGCAATGGATCTTCTTTGTAGAGATGCAAGTTGGGAGAGAGAAGAGATAGAGACACATGATTTGTGGTACTAAAGAGTGTACATCAATAATGATATTAGATAGGTATATGTACTATGTACAACTTGGCCCTTACGAGTGGACACAGACACTACTCTTTATTCCAACAACCTCCCCCCTAAAGACAATGCGTCCAAAGGTAGAGGAAAAGAATTAGAAGTCTAAGTATATACAAAGCTAAAAAGACTATACATATCCAACATCCATCATGTGCTAACAATGGGTAGACCTCTTTGCTAGAATACCTTTCATGATAAGGTCTATAGGGTTATCATCAATGTGCACCTTGACCAGCTCAATGCTCTTATTGTCAAGTACCTCTCTAATGAAATGATACTTTACCTGTATGTGTTTTGTCTTTGCATGAAAGACAGGGTTCCGTGCTAGCATGATAGCACTCTTACTATCACACTAGAGAACAAGAACCTCAGTAATCCCAAGCTCAAAAACCAAATATGACATCCATATAGCTTCTTTTCATCCCTCAATCATAGCCACATACTCTAGCTCCATAGTAGATAGTGCAACACACTTGTGCAACCTAGATATCCAAGAGACAGATCCCCCTATGATGGTAAACACATACCACGTAGTGGCCTTCTTGAAATCCTCATGTCCAGGATAGTCTACATCCATAAAGCCAATGATAGATGCCTTCTATTTACCAAAGCAAATGCACAAATCCTTTTTTCCTTGAGGTATCTCATAAGACCTTTCACTGCTTCCCAATGCTTCTTGCCAAGGTTTTACATATACCTGCTAACCACTCCCATTGCAAATGCGATGTCAGGACATGTGCAACCATAGCATACATCAAACTGCCAATGGTTGAAACATGTGGAATCCTAGCCATTTCAGCCTTCTCATCATCAAATGTAGGGCTATCCTCTGCACTGAGTTTCACATATGGAGGCAATGGAACTCCGATTTCTTTCCCCTCCTCCATATTGAAACGCTGCAAAATCTTGGATAGATGCTCCTACTAAGATAGATAGGGTAAACCCTTCGATCTATCTCTAAGTATCCGCATCCCAAGAATCTAATTGGCATCACCAAGATCCTTCATGTCAAAGCTGCCATGAAGACTTTGCTTCAATGAATCCAAGGCATGAGTATCCCTGCTAGCAATTTGTATGTCATCAACATACAAAACCAAGATAATTTGACTACCTTCTATTGCCTTCTTGGTGTACAAGCAGTGATCAACTTGACTTCTCTAAAAGCCTTGAGACTGCATGAAAGTATCAAACTTATGATACCATTCCCATGGTGCCTATTTTAGCTCATACAAACTCTATTTCAATTTATAGACCATCGTCACTTTGCCTTTAGCAACAAAACCTTTAGGCTGATGCATATATATGTCCTCATGCATGTAAGAATGCAGCCTTTACATCCATCTATATGAGCTCCATATCTTCAGCTTGCAACCAAGCCCAAAATGGCTCTTAGAGTAGTCATCTTGACTACCGGAGAGAAGATCATGTCAAAGATTATTCCATGCTCTTGATTTTACCCCTTTGCAACTAACCCTGCTTTTTACTTTGGTGAAGAATCAAAAGTGACCTTCATCTTGTAAATCCACTTGCATGAAAGAGTTTTCTTCCCTTTAGGCAACTGCACCAAGTCCCAAGAACAATTCTTATCAAGTGATTTCATTTCCGACAACATGGCCTTGAACCACTTCTTGCTATCGGTCTAGTCATTGTTTCCTTGAAGCATGATGGTTCACCACAATCCATCAACATGACATAATCTGTAGCATATTGTGCACCGGGAATAAACCAATTTGGCTGCCTTGAAAGTTGAGTTAACCTATGCAACAAAGGTTCTACATTTGCCAGCTCTACTGGGCCTACAAATCTACATTTGCAGGTTGATGTCGTGAAATACGGGCCTATAATTCTGCATGTAAAGGTTGCTATCCTGAAATATGGCCCTACAATTCTGCATGTATAGGTTGTTGTCTTAAAATTCCAACATGTTGTCTTGATAGTTTAGGCTATCCTAACTGTATGTTTTTAGGTTGAAACTATGGTGTATCATGGGTAATACCTTGCTGGTCATTTCCATCACCATTTCTTGCATTTTCAGGAGTATTCATAGTAGGTATACACTATTTTCCACTGTGCACAAATGGCTATCCAAAAGCTATATCCTCCTTGAAAACAACCCTCTTGACTTACTCAGTCTTCTCGGACACTTATGCACGTGATCTTCTCGAAGGATGACATCATTTCTGCATCCTATCTTTCTTTTCACAGGATCCCAAAGTCTATACCCCATCTCACCCTTGTCACTGTATCCTAGGAATATGCATTTACAGGACTTTGGTTTCGATTTGTTGCGTTTTTCTTTTCATATGTGCACAAAAGCTTCGTATCCAAACACTTGCAAATGAGCATAAGAAGGTGTCTTTCTTGACCACTCTTCCTGAGGGACTCTCCCCCCCAAAGACCTATTGGATGACCTTTTAATCATATGAACGACTATCATAAGAGCCTCTTCTCAAAACCATGGGGTAATGCAGCATGAGATAGCATCGTGCGGACATTATCATGTATGGTCTGATTCATGCACTCTACAACTCCATTTTGGGGTGGATTATGAGGGGCAGTGAGCTCCCTCTTTATCCCCTTGCTGTCACAAAATTCCTGAAAGGATTTGGACACATACTCCCCACCATTGTTAGAGCGAAGTCACTTAAGTGTCTTAGCAGTCTAGTTCTCAACCAAAGCCAGTAATTTTTGAAACTTTTCAAGCACTTTGTCCTTGCTACAAATAAGGTAAACCCATTCCTTCCGAGTAGCGTCATCGAAAAATGTGACAAAATATTTATTTCCTCCTAGAGATAACCATGGCATCATACATACATCAAAATTTACTAACTCTGGAGGCAAATGTTTTAGTGAAAGAGACTTTTTATGAGATGTATGTGCATGCTTACAATAAACACAATGATCACAGTGCTCAAAATTAGCATAACGAAGACAAGGCAAGTAACCTAAACAAGAAAGTACTTTCATTCCTGTTTGACTCGTATGTCCCAACCGTCCATGCTATAAGGAAACACTTGGCTACTCGGTCACAGCAACAACATGGTCACACACAATAGATACATGGAGAGGATACAAAGTATCACTCTTTGAGCCTCTGGCAATAACCCTAGATTCTCTACATATCTTCCATTTCCCATCGCCAAAGATAGTATGAGATCCATCATCATCTAGCTATCCAGTACTAATCAAGCTCTTCTTGAGTTGAGGTACATGTCTTACATTCTAAAGAGTGAAGACAAATCCATGCTGAAAGTGTAGTTGCACACTACCAATGCCTACAATGTCACATGCATAATTGTCCCCAAGATGGACAACACAATGTCAACCTCATGTATAGTCTGTAAACCACTCATGGTGAGGGGTGACATGAAAAGAGGCACATGAATCCAAAATCCAAGTGTGTATGTCATCATCCGTATCTACTATCAAAGCTTGTGCACTCAAACATGAAGAGACAAAGAGTACATCATTCCCACTATCACTCTCATGACTATCTACATTTATCCCTTCAACCTTTACATTGCTCTTCTTAGTAGATTGTCTCTCTTTCTTCTCTTCCTTGCTATCATCCATCTTCTTGCCCTTTCCTTTCTCTTTCTTCCATTTATAGTAGTCACATTTGAAGTGACCCTTCTTGCCACAATGATGGCATTCAACATCCTTATCATGTGATTTAATGTGTCCCTTGCTATCAGATTTACCTTTTTTGCTATGATTTACCTCTAATATGCAAAGCACTGGAAGACTTACTGGATACATTGTTCTATCGATTCATTTCTTCCATGAGTAGAGCACTCTCTACATCAGCATACAAAAGCATAGCATTAGAATCGCTCATAGCAATCCTGAAGGTATCCCAGCTCTCTAGCAAAGTGCAAAGCAAGAACGTAGCTTTGAAGTCATCATCACTATTGAACTTCAAAGTAGCAAGTTGGCTGAAAATGGAGTTAAACTCATTAAGGTGAGTAGACATTATAGTACCCTCTTTGATATGAAAATCCATGAGTTTCTTCAGCCAATAGACTTTGCTTACAGCACTCTTTTGGGCATACATTTCTTCTAGTCACTTTTAAATGTCATAAGCAGAATCCAACCCTTCAATGTTAAATAGAAAGGCATAAAAAATCAATAGCTCAATGGTTGAGCGTGCAAGCTCATTTAGCTCATCCCAGCCATCCTACTGTACATCAGCTGGTTTTGTTCCCTTTACTTTAATTGGCTTTGCTTACTTCTTCTGCAATAAGATATTATAGCACTACTTTTGCCAAACTACAAAGTTATATGCTCCTTCAAGCTTCTTGATATGCATAAGATGATTGCCACTATTGCTAGTCATGATTCACAGCCAAATAGCTGTATGACAGTAAATGACAGCTAATGCCAAGCATAATGGAACCTCCAAAACCCACTCAATAGTATTTTAGGAATATCCCCAAGTATATAGCAGTAAGAACATACATCATTTCATTGCCCAAAATGCCTCAAAAGCATTCAATGGCAATTTCTTGAAAAAAATAGAGTGCAATCTTGAAATTTCTAACAATAGAGGTGGTTGTCCTACAATTCAAGAGTGCAGTCCTTAAACTTTTGATAATACAAGTGGCTATCCTACAATTTAGGAGTGTAGTCTTTACATTAAAAAAAAATCTATCTTGAAAATTCAGAACTGAGATAACCTCTCACAATGAATAAGATTGAGCTCCAAAGATCATGCAAAGCTGCTCAAAACATCACCATAATGTTCTAGCATAGAAACATATCAAATTTCCTGACAGTGAGGTATATTGACCTGAATATGTAGGAAACTATCCTGAATGTACAATAATAGACCTATAGGTAAAGCTCATCTAAAAATGAGCTTTAATCACTACTCAAATGCATTCGAGAATCAAATCCAAGCATGTAACATCAACCATAAGCATGAATACATGGTATAGAATGCACAAGACCAAGTCTAGAAGCAAGACATACTACATAAGCAGTCAAAATGTCATTCAACCCTGTTAGTCCAGTAGCCAAATCTCTGTCAAAACCAAGCAAAATGATGACTCTAATCACCCCAAAATGATCTCTAATCATGGATATAACATCTCCAAGCCATGTAACATCAAATGGGCATCAAATAGTCATCACATAAGTGAATCATAACTCAAGAAATAGTTGCTGCCATGTTTATTACAGATCTCAATACTATGTATTTCAAACCTGAAGCTAAATGTATATCAGCCCCCAAGTGTAATACTACACTTCAATGCTCAATGCTAAGCATTTGATGCAAAGTCTGGAGCACAACCATCATGCCAAATGAAAAGGAGTAGCTGTGATGTAGGTCTTGAGCATGCTAAAAAACAAATTTGCATACCCACATTAATGGCACTTTCAGCCTTGAAGAGATTGGAATGCTGGTCCAAGTGTTGGAGATGATGGAGAGGGTCCCCAACTGGCCAATGATGGTTGCCAACAAGCTCAAATGAAGAGGTAAGCTTCAAGCTTCGAGAAGAAGCTTCAAACCTTGCTACCCTGCTTACAGACTCTTCACAGTGAACTCTTCTTCAACTTCAAGCTCTTGCACCTGAAGAAAATGCCAAGCTCCTGATTGCTTGCAACTCTAATACCACTTTGTTGAGCTAGCTACAATGGAGCTTCTATGTAGAGATGCAAGTTAAGAGAGAGAAGAGATAGAGACACACGATTTGTGGTACTAAAGAGTGTACATCAATAATGATTTTAGATAGGTATATGTACTATGAACAACTTGGCCCTTACATGTGGACACAAGCAATGTCCTTTATCCCAACAACATTCATCAGTTGCTCTTCGAGAATCTCTTAATGAAGAGACTCGTGAGGTTATCGAAATTGTTGTGCTTTGCGGCGTCCAAGCTATTGTACCACGTCCTACCCTTATCGCCCAACAATAGGCCAAAAGCTCGCAAGCACTGAGCCAGATTGGTGAGGCCGTTAGCCTCATAGACCTGCTCAAACTACTCTATGAAACTATATGGGTCATTGCCTGTTGTCTAGTTGTTTTGCAACTACGATGATTTTTATTGGCTCTTGGAGCCCAAGGTAACTCCTAATCTTGCAAGCAATGACATTGCTAGTACTGATGTGCTTTGTTCTTCCAACATGTTGACTATTAGTCACTTAATGAGAAGCCGGCTCTGTGTTAAATCTACCTCTAGCACTCTTTCTCTCTCTGCATTTGTTCATGTTCAATTTCTATTTGCTAGGACTAGCACTTCTTGCATTTCTATATCCTGCCACAATCTCCTAGTCTATTGCTGCTAGTTGTATGCCACTATGCTTTGCAAAGCTTTCCACACTAGCTTTTTTTTCCTCCTCAAGGTCCGATATGATGACTTCCAACAGTCTGCCATGGTGGTTCATCAGCCTGGTTTGCGCGTCATATTAATTTATCATCTGTTGGATTTTGACTAGAAAATCCCCCAAATTGAGCTCTTTCTTTTCGTGATTTGTATTGGTTTCTGCCAATGATCTACAGTCTCTTGCTCCACCAAGCTGTCAATGAGGTTGATCAAGTTTGGGTGGTGTCGCACTCCCAATGGTGTCAATCCTTCTATGTGTCTGGCTTTTCATATTGTGTCTCTCACTTGGTCCTACCAATTGGGGCTCTTAATCACCCATCTAGGTTTGAGGGTCGTCACCTATTGGTGGGTTCATTTTGTTTATTAAGTTTGAGTGTGTTCCTTCTTATTTATAGGCAATCCTCAATTTATATTCACTTAGTGTGTGCTTGGTGCTCTCTTTCGAGCGCTGTGTAAAATCAGACTTTCGATGTTTTCAAGTGCACTTCAAGTGTTCAAAACAATTTGTGTGCGGACACGAGATGATAAATGCATCTTCCACACTCTGGTCTATGTTCTCAACTGAATAGGACTTTAAGCCCAATCACTAGCCCCTCTCACTGGTCTCTAGGTTTTGTGCTACATTATTCAGCTCGCTCAATTTCAATTGAAGTCTACATGTCAATTTACAACTCTAAGATGGACTAAAAGTTAACATGACTATCATTGGTTGTGTCTAGCCATCTGACTGTGATTTCTAAGGTCAATAGCACCTATAAGGCTTTCGCAATCTTCCCTTGTTGTGGGAGGTGTCCTCTTTTGTCAGGGATGCGCTAAATTTGTCACTTTTTCTCCTGTCAAAATTTTGGTCCAATTCTGTAGTGTCTGATCCCCAAAATTGAGCATCTGATTTTTGCATGTCCAATTCAAACTTGTCTGAGTCTGGCCTCCAATTGTGATGTGTTCAATTTGGACTGGTTTGATTATCATTTTTCTGAGTGTCCGATGGTCAAGCGTTCGAATCTGATTTTTTGGGTGTTCGATTGTAGGCCATCCAATCGTTCAAATTGAAAAGGGAAAATGTCTTATTGGATAGGCAAAAGGTGGTTCAATTGTCAATCCTAGTTGGTCCGCATTTTGGAATCAAATGGGTAGCATCTATCGGACAGAGACCAAGGTAGTCAAAGAATCCAATTACCCACAATCGGATTTTTGATTGTCTGATTTTGGGAATCTAACCCTACGAGCTCTGTTCGATTCTAGCAGCTACGATGAAAACTCAAATCAAAGTGACAATTTTGGTCATGCAAGCATGCAATGACCTCCAAAATACAAGAATGGACAGTGAAGAAGGTTTCTATATACCATGTGTGCGCAAAAAATGCATGTGAAAGATGATCAATCTGCCCGAATCTCAAGGCCTCTCTCTCTCTCTCTCTCTCAAACTCTCTCTCTCTCTCA
This sequence comes from Lygodium microphyllum, assembly GCF_053477565.2. Lineage (NCBI taxonomy): Eukaryota > Viridiplantae > Streptophyta > Polypodiopsida > Schizaeales > Lygodiaceae > Lygodium > Lygodium microphyllum. The sequence goes on along the minus strand of NC_141150.1, from coordinate 78,254,551 downwards.
AGCTCTCTCTCTCTCTCACTATTGAAGTCAAAAATGAGCTTCCCCCTTGCTCTCTAGGGTCTTAAACCCTTATTCTGCTCTTTTTTCCCATTTTTTCCTTGTTTGTGCCCTATTTGGGACCCTAAAGTGTTTCACCTTGATTTCTCAATCCTATTCTACTCTAAATGTAGCAAAAATCAAAACCCAAATACTGAAATGTTTTATCCTATTTTCCTACTCATCAAATACCCAAAATACTTACTTGTTTTGAAGATTGAAAACCCCAAATCTCACTATCTACATTAAGCACTGGGAAACCCTACTTTGATGCTTGATTTGGGGCACGCAAGTGCTCAATCTTGAATCTAATGGTCCCGAAAATGGAACCAAAATGAAGTGGGAGCTCATGTTCAATTGCCAAGACCCATGGACCTCTTATTGCTTAGAGATTCAAGTGAGTACAAATTGCTATCTCTAACCTAGTCAATGCGCCTTCGATCCCGTGGGGGTGTAGTGAGCTTACTTTGATGCCCGAATGAGTAGCCTCCTCCCTAAAGAAAATTGGAAGGTCTATAATTCGAGATGTGAGTTCAAGTAATCTCAAGCCTTCACCTCCAAGCTCCATCCTCCATAGCGATACACGAGACAAGGGAAGAGAAGAGAAGAGAAGATGATGGAGAGCTTTCCAAGATCCCTCACCCTCACACACTCACTCCCCCACTCTCTCACACTCCCTCTATCAACAAGCACACACAAGTAAGTAAGGAGAAGAGAAGAAGAGAAGAAGAAGAGACCATTTTTTCCACACATGTAAGTAAGGAGGAGAGAAGAAGAGAAGAAGAAGAGACCATTTTTTCCACACACCAAAGAATGAGTGTCCCATTCACTTTTTGAGTTTATATACAAGCCCTAAATCCCTTGGTCACCCATCCCCTTTTTTACATTAGTGGGCATCTTGCTAAGGTCCTTTTTCCGTATTCCCTTCTAGTTGCCTTATCCCTTCACATATGCCCATTTAGACTTTACAATTTACATAGGAGGGAGCTTGGTACTCTTTTGCAAAATTTTATTGGCACCCTTGCATTTTGAGATGTGCCTTTGTCTTTGACTCGCCATTTGAGGTTGCTCTTGCACTTTTGGCCTTTCTTCTCTTATTCCTTTGCATGGCTACCTTTTTTTGCATTATTCTATATTTTGAATTTTTTTTTGCCTTGCACCAAGGTTAACATTAATTGGTAATATTGATAGATATGAATATTTCCATCTAAGAATTTACAATAATCTAGTAGACCATTTTCACCATCCCCAACAAATGTAAGCAACAAAGAAGTGGAATTGAAATGTGGATTTAGCCTACTACTAGGATCATTAGGATACAAGGAACCATCCACCCATATATCAATATTTTTATTTTTCTTTAAATGATATTGGGAATGAATTGTTATATCTAACCCACACTTGCTATAAGGGGACTTTGCAATAGCGTACTCTTCGTCTACACGAACATGCAAATCCACCTTCCTCTTATAATTGCTTATGTCCCTAAGTGGTTCCGTTAGAGTAGGAGAGAAAATGAAATAGATTAAGTTTTCATGGGATAATATCAATTTGGAATAGCTAGAGGGAAAAAGAGAATATAAAAAATGCTCTTATGCATATAAAATATGGTTATGCACCACTAGAGATGGAAAAGACCATACCATGTTTTGAGGAGGGAGGAACAAAGTCAATTTTTGGGATCAAAATTTTTGTGCCATGTTGATGTGGCAGTGAGAAGTAGTGGAGAGTAAAGTAGCTATGTAACTACCTCTACAGGGTCCTAGGTTTCACATGTGTGGGTATTAAAAAATATGAGTTGTTTTTTAGGGCATTCAATGCAAAAAAAAGTATATAGAAAATGAGTATTTCAATTTGCAATAAGATTGGGTGTCTTTTGAGAAAAAGAGACCTATTTCTTGAAAAAAAAATAAAAATTCATTTTTTGGGACAAAAATAAATCTAAGTTGTTGATGTGGCACTTTTGGAGGAAGAGTAGTGGTCCCTTCTTGAAGGATGACTTGATGTAGAGAGCCTTTAATCCAAAAAAGTATATAGAAAATGAGTATTTCAACTTGCAATTTGATTGGATACCTTTTAAGAAAAAGAAACCCACTTTTATAAAAATTTATAAAAAATCATTTTAGGGGCAAAAATAAATCCAAGTTCTTGATGTGGCACTTTTGGAAGAGTGGTGGTTCTAACTTAGAGGATAAAAGGGCTAGTTACTAGGGTGAAAAGAAAGGGAAGCCTTCCTCCTTTCTAGATAGGGTTCATCACAACCGAGCCTAGGAATGTAGGGGGCTAGGGGACAAAAAGCCATGCCATAATGACCATTGAAGAGAGACTAATCCAAGATTAATAATTCCTAATCCATTTCTTACGAGGCCATTTTTGAGTCCATATTCCCTCTAATATTGGGGGTAAAGGTGCCTCCACCTAGTTGCCCATGTATTACTACACTGACAGTACCTACACCTGCACACTGCAAGCAGCAGGTGCCCCTCACTATCACTTTATTCTTTATTCTTTTAGTGATAGATGAATAAAGGGAAGGCCAGTCACACATTATGACTATTGGAGTTCCCACATTGTAAGTCTCTCTCTCTCTTGCTCTTACTCTCCTGCCATAGCTCTCCTATGCAAGCTTCGATTCTTCTCACCTTTCAAGTGCTATCAAAGCATGGTTTTGTGAGCATTCAAGCTTGATCCATGACTCCTTTAGCATTCATTCAAATCCCTACACCATTGGTACATTCTCTCGGTAGCCATATCCAACTCCTTCGAGCTCCAATCACTCCAGCTTCGCAAGCACCTACCCAGCCCATTTGGGAATCCTCAAGGCATTCCTTCAAAGGTATTGAAGCATTATTTTGGGTGTTTATTTTAGTTTGTAGGGTACAGCAAGAAGCGGCAGCCATAGCTCCAACCATCGGAGCTCCCCCATTTCATATATTGGCTCCTGCTTGATTAGGCTTGACAAGGCTTTGTTGTTTATGCCTTCTTTAGGCCCTATTTGAGTCCCCCCTTCCACCCCATTAATTCCATGTGGACCAGTAGCATACCCAACAACATCATCCCTATTTGGGCTAGCTTGAAAACGTGCAAAATTTTGTTTTTTTACTTTAACCCTCCCTTGGTACTCATTGGCAACTTGAAAACACTTCATTTAACACTTGGGAACACCCCCCCTTGATGCTTGACATTGGTGGTTATCATTGGCATTTGTTTGTAGACTGATTTACCTCACTCTAGGACTATTTTCCATAGTCCACATGCAGCCACAAATAGTGTTACATTAGCACTTTATGCTATGCTTGGTTGGCATTGACATTTGATGCCTGATTGGTACCGAATGGTCCCCGAATGTTAGGGGAATATATGCCTATTGATTAGCCATCATTTTGAGCTAATTTAGTGGCCTAAAATACTCAATTTTACATAGTAAATCATTGCTATACACTCTAGGGCTGAATCTTATTTAGTCACTTTATGCTTTGCTTATTAGTCGGGTCCTTCCCAAGTATTTCATATGACTATTGGGATGCAAATGAAGGTTTGCAAATGCTTTGGATGGTTCCAAAATATATTTTGAGCCTTATTTGAGCTCCGTATTGTTGGCATTTACTTGACATTGATCTACACTGGCATGCTTTGTGACAGAGGTTATACCTATAATCTATGTATGACCCGTTGGTACATGCTTGATGCTTATGTTACCTACATATGCTAATTACATTGTTTGGACTTGAATCCTACTGGAGCTTCATTTGGGCTTGACTTTGGATATTCTAGAGCTTATTTTGGTATTGCTTTGGCTAGTCAGAGATTCATTGGGATTGTATTCATGACATTGAATCCTATCATTGGATACTTGACTGCTCATATGCTCTGGATGTCTTATTGATGTATGATCTTGGATACTCTATCATCGATGCTCTTACATGCTTTGTTTGAGCTTATCTGCTTGACACTTATTACGACTTTTGTGCTAGTGGGAGTGTCTTTGTATGCTTATCATACATTGAGCAGTGCAGGTTATGCATATTGAGCTTTTGGATCTTTGAGACTGGAATCTCCTCGTGGTGGATGATGTATGGTTGATATACCTTGGTCCATGTAGATGTGTTTGGGCTGATTCAGCTTTGTATTGATTGAGAAAACATCAACTTGTGTCAGGTCTTGATAGTGGTATGTACATTTTTGCCTTGTTCATTGGGGGGTGTACCGACTTTACTGTTGGACTTTTTCTAACATGCTTGGGTGTTGGCTCATGTTAGTTTGACTGTTGCATGCTTGTTTATGCCCCTTAATGCTGATTTTGCATTGACAATCAATGATTGACTTTGAATATTGGGTTTTGCCTACTGTCAGCTCTCATTGTACACTGTTGTCATAAATTATAGCAAGCATATATCTTTAGACTATCATGTATTTTTCATGTTGAATCATCCTGATTTGATGTATTTTTTATGGCACTTGGTGAGCAACATCATTAAATCCTCGTTTTTTGCCATTTTGCCCTGGTTTTGGTGGTTTTTTGGTCATTTTTTGCCGTTTACAAAAAGCAGTTTTGAACTATCTGTACTATTTCAACTTGCAGTATGGAATCTTCTTCTAGTGATAGTGATATCTTTAAAATCACTAAGATTGGTGGTACGAATTATGCCTATTGGAAGAACCAAGTTTGGCAGGTATTGGTGCAAAAATCGTAGATAAAGCCATTAAGGTTGAGTGAGGAGCAGCCTGAAACTATGACTAATAACGAATGGATTGAGCTTGATGAGTTATGCAAGTCCACCCTCATCTTGTCTCTCACTGAACATGTGCATTACAATGGGTTGAGGAAGCATAGAGTGCTTGGTAGCTTTGGGATAAAATCAAGAACCTCTATGTCAAGCAGATTCCTATAAGTCAAATGTATTGAGGTTGAAATAGCTTATGGATCTCCACATGAAAGAGAATGTGACCATGTTAGCTCATCTAATCCAATTTCATGCTATTCTTAAGAACTTGGTTTTGCAGGGCATTAATTTCAAAGAGGATGTCACTTCGTTGTTCTTGCTTGGAACTGTTAATGAGTCTTGAGATGTATTGTGTACTGCCTTATGCACTTGTGTCACTACTCTGAAGCTATCTGATGTTGAGAGCTCTCTTCTGCAGGAAGAGATAAACTGTAAGAATTTGGATGCCTCTCATGTGTCTCAAGATTTGACAGTTAGAGGCTGACATGATGGAAATGCAAAGAATGACCATGGTAATGGCCGTGGATGGGATTCACAAAAATCTCAATCCAAGTCACATGGTAACTCGTGCAGTAAGTCTCGTGGGAGAAATGCAAATCTGACTTGTCATCATTGTGGAAAGAAAGGCCACATTGTCATGAATTGCATAATGAGAGGTGCAAAGACAAGGGGAAAGAGAAAGTGCAAAAAAAGTCTTCTGATCGTAGCATAGTACCTACTAAGTCAAGTGTTAAAATTGAAGAGATCAATGTTATGCAGCCCGAGGATAGTGATAGGGATTATATCCTTGCATCAACTTCATCTAGCAAAGGTTTTTAAGCAAGAGCATGGTGTTGACTTTGATAAGTTCTTCTCTCTTGTGGTTAAGATGACCACCCTGCGCTTAGTCTTAGCTTTGTTTGCATAGCTTGACTTGGACTTGTACTAAATGGATGTTAAGACGGCTTTCTTACATGGGGACTTGCATGATGAGATTTACATGGAGCTGTAGAGCCTGGCAGGGAGCACCTAGTGTGCAAGTTGAAGAAAAGTTATTATGTCTTGAAGCAGGAACCTAGGGAATGATATCATAAGCTCGATGCCCTTATGCAGCAAAGAGCTATAGCAATAGTGCTATGGATCTATGCTTGTACACGAAGAAAGCCCGTGATGAATCTTTGCTTATTTTGGTACTCTATGTGGATGACATGCTATTAGCAAAGAAAGTTCATGATGAGCTAGATGCTCTTAAGGCTCATCTCAAGAAGAGCTTTGAGATGAAGGATTTGGGACAGGCCTCTCACATACTTAGTATGTGCATTAGATGCAACAGGCATCAGAGACTCCTCTACTTGTCACAGAGGGAGTACATTCATAAAGTCATTGAGTGCTTCCGCATGCAGAATGTGAAGCCTATTGGCTGTCCATTGCCTTCTTATATGAAGGTATCACACGTTGATTGTGTGCATATAGATGTGCAAAGGGCCAATATGGCTAAGATTTCCTATGCATCCGTAAAGGGCAATCTTATGTATACCATGATAGCCACTCGTCCAAATATTACCTTTGCAATTGGTGTTGTGGCATGCTATATGGCTACACCTAGAAAGAAGCATTGGGATGCCATGAAGGGTATCATGAGGTACATAAAGGGCACTACAAATATGTGCATATGCTATGGCAACCAGGATACAGGATTCATGGGGTACACTAACTCTAATTATGTAGGACATGTAGACAGTAGGAAGTCCACTTCTGGCTATGTGTTCACTTATGTTGAAGGTGCTATTTCGTGGATGTCTAGGGTGCAGAAATGCACATCCCTTTCTACTATAGAGGTCGAGTATGTTGCAGTCACTAAGGCTTGTAAGGAGACCATATGGTTAGGCCATTTGGTTCATGACCTTGGTATTGATGCTATCCCTACACTGCATTCGAATTCTATGAGTGCTATTCAATTAGGTAAAAATATGATCTTCCATGCGAAGACAAAACACATTGAGGTGTGTCAAGATTGTGGGAGAGAAGGAAGGAGTCTCACTTGTAGCTTTCTTGCTTGCACAATGGGGGAATACACACATAGGTGGAGGTTGAAAACAATTTTTCTCTTCCTAGTTGTCTAAGCCAAAAGAACTCTAGTACATAGAAATAGAAGAACCCTATATATGGGTCTCAAACCAACTCAACTAGCTAACGTGGCATACTAACTGAGCCACAAACTAGAGTAGATAAGGATAGCTATCATCTAGCTATTATTCATGGGCGGTGTACCAACCGCATCTACAGCTAACAAGTCGGTGACATAAATACACAATGGTCACCCTAGCATATCACGAGTGGAGCTCGATATCTCAACACTCCCCCTCGAGCTCAATTCCAATTCCTGCATAGCAAGCAGGTCTCTGAACTTGCGCAGCTTCTCTACGCCCAATGCCTTCGTAAATATGTCAGCTACCTGATCCTCTGTGCTGACATAAACTAGATCAATAAGACCTAGTAAAACCCTCTCCCGCACATAGTGATAATGCACCTCAATGTGCTTTGTTCTAGCATGATAGACTGGGTTATTTGCCAAGTGTATACTACTCATATTGTCACAATAAATGACAATTGGCCCATCTATAGACTGATACATATCATAAAGTAGCTTATACAACCAAGCTACCTCACATACAGCCATTGTTGCACCCCTGTACTCAGCCTCTGTACTTGACAAGGCAACTCTAGGCGGTTTCTTGCTGCTCCAAGTGACTGCAGCACTCCCAAAAGAGAACACATATCCACTGGTAGATCGTCTATCAGAAATGCTACCAGCCCAATCAACATCAGTGTATCCATGCATCTATATCTGAACCCCAGTCTCATAAAAAAGCCCATACTGCAATGTGGACTTCACATACCTGAGTATGTGTCTAGTCGCATCCAAATGCAGTTTTCTTGGAGCTTGCATAAACTAACTTACCAATCCAATAGCATAGCTCAAATCTGGCCTGGTAATAGTCATATAAATCAAACTTCCTACTGTGTGTCTGTACATAGTAGGGTATTCTGCACTCAACTTCACATTCTGCTCCAAAGGAACTGAAATAGGCTTACAGCCTGTCATCCCATATTTGAACAGCATGTCCAATCCATACTGCCTCTGCAAGAGCCGTATCCCACTTGGTGATCTAATCACCTCAATGCCCAAGAAATAACGCAGCTCTCCCAAATCCTTCATCTCAAACTTCTGCTTCAATAGCATTTTCACATGAAGGATATCTTCATCACTGTCACTTGTCATAATCAAATCATCAACATAAATGACAAGCAGCATAATACCTTTCTCTGTTTTTCTCACATAAAGTGAGACATCTGCCTTGGAAATCTGAAAGCCAATAGTGACAAGATACTGTCCTATCTTGTCAGACCATGCTCTAGGTGCTTGCTTCAAGCCATACAAGGCTTTCTTCAACCTGCAAACAAACTCAGGATGAACAGCATACACATAACCTGGTGGCTGCTCCATATAGACCTCTTCTTGCAAATCACCATGCAAGAAGGCATTCTTTACATCCATCTTATGTAAAGACCATTCCTTTGATGCAGCCATAGCAATGACTGCTCTTACGGTTGCTATCCTTGCAACCGGACTGAATGTTTCTTCATAATCAATGCCATATGTTTGTGCATACCCCTTGACTACTAATCTTGCCTTGTATCTATTCACAGAACCATCTGCATTGTGCTTCACCTTATAAACCCACTTACAATCAATTGCATTCTTATCTTTAGGCAAAGGTACTAATTCCCATGTAGTATTTTCTTCCAAAGCATCCATTTCTTCATCCATAGCTTTCTCCCATTTTTCTTTTCCCATAGCTTGCTCAAAAGAAGTGGGTTCTGGTTGTTGTATCACTTTGACCATATAGGCATAGTGAATGGCTGTAAATCCATCATATTTCAGCCTATCCACAGGATACCTAGCTCTGGTAGACCTGCGCAAAGTAGGTTCACTCTCAGGTGCTCTCAAAACATCCCTGGTCTTCCTTACTCCAGGTGTAACAATAGAAGGAATACCCAACTCATCATCAATGCTCTGTTCTGAGCCACTAGATTCACCATCCACATAAGAGTGACATGCATTCACATCAAACATGGGCTGATCTATCTTCTCTTTTTCTTTTCGTGAAACGTGCATACCACTATCTGCATTGCTTTGAGAAGATTCTCCTGATCTCAATCTACCTGTCTATGGTGAAGAATGTGAACCACTACTAGAGGACACTCCATGTCCACTAATATCTTGTGATTGCTGCTGTGAATTCTGTGCATTATTACCATTTTGTGAATCTACATCATCAATCACATTTACTGGTTTATACTAGCTACTCATCTCATAAAAAATAACATCTCTGCTCACTGTAAACTTACGAGTAGAAGGGTTATAGCATCTATACCCTTTTTGCTCTGCAGAAAGTAACCAATAAAGATGCACTTCTCAGCTTTTGGATCCAACTTGGATCTCAACTCATCCGGTACATGAACATAGGCAATGCAACCAAAAATCTTCAAATGAGAAATATCTGGTTTCCTACCAGTATAACTCTCCTCTGGAGTCATCCCATGTATTGTTGCATTGGGAGTCCTGTTCATTATGTAGACTGCTGTAGCAATTTCTTCAGCCTAGTAAAAATCTGGCAAGTCTTTTTCATTGAGCATGGCACGAGATACCTCTCCAATATGCCTGTTTTTCCTTTCGGAAATTCCATTTTGTTGTGGGATATGACTGCATGAATATTGCTGCTTTATGCCATGCTCCTGCAGGAACCTTGCAAACTCATTTGAGAGGTACTCTCCCCCTCCATCTGACCTTAGGCATTTTATTTGCAGGCCTGTTTCTTTTTCAACCACAGCTTTAAGAGTTTTGAAATGCCCAAAAACTTCACTTTTCTTTTTCATAAAGTACACCCAAAATTTTCTGCTATAGTCACCAATAAAAGTAATAAAATAATGACAGCCTCCAAGAGATGCAACTTTAGTAGTCCACACATCAGAGTGGATTAATTCTAATGGCTTATTACTCTCTTGAACATGTCTAGGAAATGGTTTCCTTGCCTGTTTTTCAAACTGACAGGCTTCACATACCTTATGCATTTTTGCAACCTTGAATTCAGGCAATCCTGCAACAATATTTTGGGCTTGCATTGATTTAAGTCGTTGTACATTAACATGACCAATGCATTTATGCCAGATATCAATATCTGCAACTACACCGGTTCCATGTGCAAACATTGCTGCACTCAATTCAGGCATGTCTGCTTCCAACGTAAACATTTTGCCTTTCTTCTTTCCTTTTGCTATCAAGCGACCTTTATTTTTCATATCCTCAACAAAGCATCCATGAGAATTAAATCTGACCTGCAAGCCCTGCTCAACCATTTGACCAACAGAAACCAGGTTCTTGGTGATATTCGGGACATGAAATACATCCGACAGGTATTTCTTTTTCCCATCCTGCATAGACAAATGAATTTTTCCAATCTGCACAATAGGATGTGCAATATCATCACCAGTCTCCACAAATCCTGGTTTTTCCATTTTCCTTGCATCCTGCATCCATTCTGCATGACATGTCTACTAGAAGATGCATAATTTCCGCTGCAATTTTCCATTCATGATGTCATTTTGCTTTCTATAGCAGTCTTTAGCCATATGACCCATTTTACCACAGTAGTAGCATTCAACATTGTTGTTTGCATTTTGGCCTCTTTGCCATCCACCACGACCTCTTTGGCTCCCCCTGCCTCTAGAGTTACCACGTCCTCCTCCATAGGACTGGTTTTCTTGAGTTTGCTGCATATTCTGATTTCTACCACGGCCTCCAGATCGGCCTCCTCTACCTCTGCCTCTATCTCTTCCAGCATTTGAGTAGAAAATAGCTTCTTTTGAAGTTCCTCCTGAAGAAGATGCACCACCATTTCTCTGCTCCTCAGAAATTAGAAGAGCAATCAACTCCTCAAAATCAGGAAATCTTTCACGGACGGAAATGGATGTTCGGAATTGTGCATAATCCTTTCCTAGACCATTCAAGGTCACAAAAACTAAATCATCATCTTCCACTGGCGACCCAATGGAAGCAAGTGCATCTGCAATCTTCTTCACCTTCATGTGGTAGTCATTGATGCTCATACTTTCTCTTTGCACATTGTGCAACTCTTGCTTGAGCTGCATTTTCCTGGCTTGAGTATTTGTGCTATACATTTTTGACAAAGTATCCCATGACTCCTTTTGCTGTTGATTGGGAACATCAGGAAGAACTGGTTCTTCTTCATTTCCTGCAATGAATTCCCAATATCCTTTTCCCATAAGGAAATTCATCATTCTAAACTTCCATGCTTGGAAGTTGTTCTTGTCAAGCTTTTCAGTGACAATCTGTGAAAGAGAGTCAGACGCCATTATAGAACACTACAAAAAATTCTGTCACTGCAAAGAACACAGCTTCAGCCTCACAAAGGCAAATCTGCAAAACTGACGAAAGTGGTATTTGACCACACAGTCACTTCCTAGTGACGATTTTGCATCAACAGGCAATAAGGATGATTCTGTAACTCCCAATGTCTCTACGCACAAGCATACGATGAAATTTCTACAGTAACTTTTCACCGACCTGTAGAACAGTGGTCGCACAATATAAAACAGGGCCTTTTCCTGAGTGCGTGCAGAAAACTTCCGTCTCCAAAACAGGCCCTGAAATGGCCTCAAATAAAAAAAATAGAGCAACCAAGGGCTAAAGCCCTTTCCCGCAGCATATACTGTCCTCTTGCTACACCGCAAGGGGCGTCTCAATCTGAGACAATGCACTCTTGCACTTTCCAGCTATGCTACATGCAAAGACTTGCTCCCAAAACAGAAAAATGAAAGCAACACCCGTCCTCTTACCAAAACACCGCGAACTTGGTTTGCTTTCTTGAGCTCCTTACCACGAACAAGGCTCTGATACCATGTCAAGATTGTGGGAGAGAAGGAAGGAGTCTCACTTGTAGCTTTCTTGCTTGCACAATGGAGGAATACACACATAGGTGGAGGCTGAAAACAGTTTTTCTCTTCTTAGTTGTATAAGCCAAAAAAACTCTAATACATAGAAATAGAAGAACCCTATATATGGGTCTCAAACCAAACTCAACTAACTAACGTGGCATACTAACTGAGCCACAAACTAGAGTAGATAAGGATAGCTATCATCTAGCTATTATTCATGGGCGGTGTACCAACCGCATCTGTAGCTAACAAGTCGGTGACATAAATGCACAACGGTCACCCTGGCATATCAGGAGTGGAGCTCGATATCTCAACAAGGTGAGGTATCACTTCATACGTGGGGTCGTTGAGGACAAGTTTGTTGACCTTGTCAAAATCCTACATATCTTCTCATCAAAAGCCTCTCTATGAAGCACTTTACCTTTCTTAGGAGATTGATGGGAATGGGATGAGATGACATCTTTCATCATCCTGTTGTACATGTGTACATGTTGTACTACCTTTTTTTTCTTTTTCACTTCTCACTAGGATATATTTTCCTTTAAGTGAGGGGTTGTTGGGGGTAAAGGCACCTCCACTGAGCCGCCCATGTATTACTACACTAACAGTACCTACACTTGCACACTATAGGCGGTGGGTGCCCATCACTGTCACTTTATTCTTTATTCATTTAGTGATAGATGAATAAAGGGAAGGCCAATCACACATTGTGACTCTTGGAGTTCCCACATTGTGAGAATCTCTCTCTCTCTCTCTCTCTCTCTCTCTCTCTCTCTCTCTCTCTCTCTCTCTCTCTCTCTCTCTCTCTCTCTCTCGCTCTCTTGTTATTGCTCTTGCTCTCCCTCCACAGCTCTCCCGTGCAAGCTTTGATCCTTCTCACCTTTCACTAATGGGAGTCCTAGTAAACACATAAGACCATGAACTATCAACTATCAATATGGGTAACCAACCTACGAGCCTCAATGGCTTTCTTTTGCTCTAAGGTCCCTATTACTAGTAGAGATCTTCAACCACAAATACTTGTGAACAATTAACTATGCATGTGGAATGTCATGGCAAGTTAGTTTCCATGGGTATTGCTACCATTGTAAGCAGCAATACCTTTAAAACCTCCCATAATCTTCCAGATTATATATCAAATTCCCAATATCCATGTTAAAAATTTACATGTATAAAATTCCTAGCTCTACAAAATCTTTCAAGTCAAAAGTAGTCATGGTAGGTAGCAACTACTTTGAGGAGTCCTATCAATACAATGGATCATAACTCTTTAGTTGCCACACATAGGTAATTGATGGGACCTAAAAAGGGCCGGCACTGGCTATAGCACTAGTCGAATCTCTGACATGCACAAGACAACCCCACGGCCTCGTGGTCAAGAGCATCTACAGGACACATTGCCCTGCCATCGTACGTACATTTTGTGTTTGTATCATGTTTTGTAGTCCAACCCTTAACCTTCTAAGACTCCTCAGAGGGAGACCCTACACATTTTGGTGTAATTCCCAACGTAGAACAACATAGGAGGCACCCCTTAGCTATTGCCGCGGCCCCACTACAACTCTCCTACACCTTGGGGATTGGCCCCTTGATGCGTAGCTAACATATATAACACATACGAAACAAACTCCACTCTTGGTACCAATATTATATCGTTCCAAGAATGTACTAGTCCTCACTTACTTGTCCCCTTGGACCCACCGTCTAGACCTATAGCTTGGGTGCCTTACTCTCTCCAGCGTAGGTTATTTATACTTTAACCAAGTGCTATGCATACCAGGAATAGATACCATGTGTATATGATTCATGCAAGAGTGTATGCCTTATTTTGTGCACAAACAATTATGGTTTAAAATCAGCCTATGTGTCGTGCAAAAACAACCATTTTAATGAATTTTCGCTAATACGCAATGATGTGTTGTAGGAACCTAGCACCAAGGTTAACCTCGTGCTGCTAGATCCATTATTTTCAAATAAACCGCATCCTAAATGTTATGCATAAAGATAAAGATTAGAATTTTTATCATTTTAGCGTTTCAACTATTGTATAACATCATCCTCCCCCTCACCATTTAAATTTTGCTGCAATGCATAAGTGTAGGGGGTTTTTTAGGTCATTTTTTGTATGTAAAAGCAATAAATATGCACTTTAACATAAATATGCACTTTAACACAAAGGACAAGGGCCAAACTGAGGCTTAACCTCATGCTTTAGTCTTGTCAAACATTCACATACATAGATCTTATTTTTCCATTTTTTCCAACGTAAAAAAAACCTTTTTCTCTATTTTTTCGATTTTTTCTATTTATTTTTAATAAAAAATAGGTATTTTCTAAATTTTTTCTAATGACTAATCATTTGAACTGAAACTTAGCATTTTTTCTTATTTTATCCTATGTCCACTCATTTTTTCCACTCAAAATAAAAAAACCTATCAATTTCCATCAAAATTAGTGTTTTTTCGGGTTTTGAGAATTTATCATTGCTGTAAATCAATATAGGTTCTGCATAACAATGATTGCAGCCCTCAAACATAATGCAAGGAACATTTAAATAAAATTTCAGCCCATGCGCACACCATTTAGATCATGAACGATAAAAAACAAGCAAATTTCTTTCATAAAATAGAGCATCCCACCTTTTTGCATGCTTTGAGTTTCTTGAATAATTAATTGGGACTGTTTATCGACCCACCAGCCATGGATTTCAGCATAGAACTTCAGCCTTCAACCTCCTCAGCCTCTTGGAACAATCTGGTGCCTCCCGGACAAGCATCCATCACCTGATTCTCTTCTTGATTCTTGCCACATGAAGTGCCTCTTAAGGGGAGAGGGAGGGAGGAGAGAGAAAGAATGAATTCTGATCTCCACAACCAGGTACCCAATGGAGGAGTGGAGATCGGAGATAGGAAGCATAGATAGAGTTAGATCGGGCCCAAGATCAATTGGGGGGGTTGTTTACAGCCCCCATAGCCCCTCCTCTTCACCATGAATCATGGCGCCTTCTCTCAGGATGCGCCCATGAAAAATGGCGCCCCCCTCCCCCATGTTTTTTGATTTTTGGGGCTCCCTACCCCAAGAGGCATGCATTTTGGGACTCCTTAAGTCCATTCCCACTCGGCATTTTCGGGCACTCCCTCTTCCGCGTCCGATACCCGAATTGTGGTCTAAAAAATCTTGGGCTTCCATCTTGAAGTCCTCCATTGCCGAGCATCTCCCAGGGTCTTGTTTGACATGCCAAAAAAATATGAAAATTCACCAACTATCGTCCAATGGGTCTTTTAAGTCTTTTTGGGCATTGTCACTTAAAATCATACTGATTGCCACTGCCGCCTTCAACGAAATCTATTTTTTCCCTAAAATTTAGAATTTTTTTACTATTTTTAAGCACTTCTCGACATAAAAAATCATCCATCATTGGCGACCACGGGATATGGTGACTCAGCCCGTCGAATCCCACGAACAGATTTGCACATAAACACAACCACAAAGAGCATCAACCTGATACAAAATAGATACACATCAAACCACAGCACAGCTCTCACCCTACCCCTTGTCAAAACAAGGCATGAAATCCACGAGGAGTAGGTCTACCATAATCTAACAGAAAGTCTAAAGCTAGTCATTAACCAACTGCTCCAACACAGCTAAGCTAAAAAGAACTATCAAAGAGGTCATCCTAGGTGGTGGTCTAAACTACCTACCTAACTAAGGACAACTCAACTAGGAGCTCCTACTAAGTGAGGACTCCTATAGCTTGATCAAGAAATAGTTTCTTTTAGCACATTGCTCTTTAGCCTCTTATTTTTCATACTCAAGTGTGTAATAGGAGGGAGCTGATCATAGTGACCCAAGGAAAACAAGGCATCGGCCCTGTCTCGATACCCAAGAACCTACCAAGCCCTCACAAGGTGACACTGAATCCTTTTCTAATGCTCACTTTTATTTTCGCTCCAACCTTCTTGTATTCTTTATTTCCAGCTGGATACCACCCCTCGAAAGACAAGGCATCGGCCCTGGGTCTTGTCTCGTCCCTAGAAACCTATCAGGCCTTCACAAGGCGATAAACAACAGCTCAAGGATTTTTCTTTCTTTCCTTTTCTAGTTTTATAGGGGTTAGAACCCCTTTTTACACACCTCCGTATATTTGTATATTGTATTTCAGATATACAAGCTTTTGCCTCTTTCCAACATTATTTTAGTAGGCTTCTCTATCTACCTCACAACTAACAAGGTCACTAGAATTCCCTTCTAAAATGGGTCTTTCAATGCTTGACAATGCCTTTGCAGGAGGCAATGACTACTCAGACCTCCCCTAGACATACAGAGCCTAAACCCAGGACTTCATGCCTCGAGTGCTGGTCCCCAACAAACAAAAGAAAAAAACCCTTACACGCACATATATCATTAATTGCTTAAGGAAAAAAACTTGGAGAGGAGATAAACCCACATGGAATGGCCACAAGAAGCTCCTTCGAGCAAAGGCTCCCTCCAGCAACTTCGTCAACATGTATAATGCAATCACTACAACAAAAACCCATTAATTGTACCTGCACCACATAGACATGGGGCTCTCTTGGCCTAAAGAAATGGCACATTTCACTACAAACTAGGTTGCCCTCTTGGCCTAAAGAAATCAAACATGACACAACAAAACTTACTAGCCCTCCTGGCCTAAAGAAATAGATCATTAAAACCTTAAAACAACTGACCCTCTTGGCCTAAGGAAATCAAGCAAACCAACTCATATAGATCCCTCCTTGGAAGAAGGAAGATATACAAAAATACGCTCCATTCAAAGGGGAAAAATAGGGCTCTTAGCCCTAAACTAAATGCATCAAGTTGCGACCCATATCTCCTACGTATATAGCAAGAGGCGTACGCATAACATGTCATCTAATCAACCTATGGGTCCAAGATAATAGTGGTAGATGGGTCTTGGCCACTCTTCGCATTACCCATATCAACCATCGCCTGCCATATAAGGCGTGGTCTGATAACATTCCCCACAAGCGACTAGGTCCCGTCTCGTTATCAATAACATCTGGACTAGGACCACAGTTGAAGAAGAGGTCCTCTTCATAAGAAAAATTAGCTAAGGAATCCACAAACTGATTCCAATGCGTGGAATGAGTTGAACAGATACGCTCTCAAATTCATCAAGTAAGGTTATAGGAGTTTGATAATACATACGAAGGATGGGATTCTGGATTGTATATGTCCCATTGAGTTGATTTAAGACCAGCTGGGAATCCCCCTTTACCAACAACTGTCGAATACCACCTTTCTTGGCAATATTCAGTCCCATAATCAAGGCTTTATACTCTACCATGTTGTTAGTGAATCCTATCCCAAGATAAAGAGCTAATTTCATTGCAACCCTACGTCGGGGATCTCAGATAACTACTCCAACACTCCCTTTTTTATTAGGCCCCCAGGACGCTCCATCAAAGTATAACGTGTATGTCCTTAATGGGTTTACACATCCAGCCATCAAGAACTCCCCTCTTCATAATTACAATAGTCAAAATTCAATGTATTTAGAGGATGAACTGACGGCTCCATCCCACCTTCTTCATTAAACTCAACAGGGATGCTTGTCAAAATTTGTAAACAGTGATGGCAAAAAACTTTGATCTTCCACACAAAGTTACCGTCTTCTTACTCAATCACTTTGTATCCCTTACTCCACCAGATAAGCTTCCCCTAATGATATCTTTGCTCAAGATATGGGTGCTCCAAATAAGGGATTAACCGCCCCATCGATCAATTTAAGCTCTCCTGCAGGTCTCAAATCAACCCCAGCATAGATCTGCAATGCATTTAGTATGTTAGCATATTCATAAATAATAAGGTTTAATCTTATTAAGATTAACCTTATTTTTAAATTCCACTCCTTGTAGAACAGCTAATAAAGCCGTGGACTTATTTTTACCTAACCAAACTATCTTGTAAGGGCCATCCCATCTAGGTTCTAGCTTTCCTGGAAATAGCTCCCTATGTGCATCGTAATACAGAACTAACTGCCCTTTCTTAAAGGTATATTCCTTCTCTTTTAGATCATGCAACCACTTCATCTGACGTTTAGCCACCTCCTGGTGCAACAAACTCTGCAATTTAAGTTCATCCAAGTGGGCTATAGTCATAAAACGTTTGGATAGGGCATCTTCATCAACCAAATAATGATTGATTGCAAATCTTATGGTCAGAAACTCAATTTCTAAGGGCAAGACACACTCCTCCCTATAAACTAACTTCATCACCCAAATAATGATTGATTGCAAATCTTATGGTCAGAAACTCAATTTCTAAGGGCAAGACACACTCCTCCCCGTAAACTAATTTCAATGGGGTATGGCCAGTGGCTCGCTTAAACATCATGTTATACGCCCAAACCCCCACATATAATTTTGTATCCCATTCCCACTTCTTTTCGGAGACTATCTTAGATAGGATACCCACAAACTGCTTATTGATACTTTCAACTTGTCCATTTGCTTGTGGATTATAGGGGGCCGTCTTATTATGCTTAATTTTTTGTGCTTTAGTCAAGATTTTAATCACCTTGTTCAAAAAATGGATTCCATGGTCCTATACTATTTCCTTTGGTGACCAAAACGGTAGATGATCTGCTCAAGTAGGAAACTAGCAGTCTCTTTTGCATTGTCCTGCCTCGTCACCCGTGCTTCTAACCACTTTGAAAAGTAATCAGTTGCTACTATAATGTATCTTTTCTGAGTAGTAGATGACAGGGTAATAGGTCCCACAAAATTGATGCCCCACTTCTCAAATGGATGAATAGTCATATTGGCGTAAGTGGACACTTCCTATTCTCTCTACTGTCATGTCTTTGACATGTATCACATCTCTTGACATGATCAAATGAATCTTGGAAGATGGATGGCCACCAATATCCAGCTCTTAAAGCCTTCTTTGTCGTCAACTGCCTAGCAAAATTCCCTCCACAAGAGGAGTCATGGCACTCTTCCAATTTAAATGGAACCTCATCAGGCATCACACATCAACAATAGATATCATCAACACCCTGCCGATATAGTGTTCCTGCAATCAAGGAAAATTTCAATGCTTATTGTTTAATTCTCCTCTTCTTCAATTTTGATAAAGTAGCTCAATATCTCCCGTACAAAGATAGTGTGTTATACCAGCATACCAGGAGGGAAAGATGCCATATTAATCTTGAACAAAGTTTCCATGTCACTTCCTTCAACTGCGACCTCTTTTTGTTCTTTGAAATCCACAAGACACTCGACATTCCCTGTAGCTTTGGCAGCTTGCTCTTAATCTCGTAATCAAATTCCTCCAAAGTGATTAACCACTTTGCTAAACGATCAGGTGGCTATAACTTATTCAACAACAATCGAAGCCCTTCTGCCTTTGTATAAAAAACCACCTTCTCATAAAGAATGTAGTGCCTGAAATTTTTTGTCGCAAATACCATCTCAAGGCACAACTTCTCCATATAGGTGTAGTTAATCTCCGATATACCCAACGTCTAACTAGCAAAGGCTATCGAATGGTACCACTTCTCCTCCCAATTTTGGGATAAGCAGTAGCTAATACTATACATGGTTGCTGCTTAAAAGATATAGAACATTTCACCACTTTTAGGTGCTTTTAAAACCGGTACTTTGGCAAGCTCCTACTTCACATCATCAAAATATACTTTGCAAGCATTACTCCATGCAAACTAACAATTAAAGGACAATAGGTTTGTCAGTGGCAACATTCTTTCTGCCAAGGAATTGATAAACCTCTGATAATACCCTACCGATGACAAAAAGCTATGCACTTCCTTTGGAGTACGAGGCGGACTCATGGCAACTATGACCTTGATCTTTTCAGGGTCAGCCGCAATCCCTACTAAAATGACCACACGGCTTAACAACAGCCCATAAGGCACTCCAAAGACGCACTTCCGCAGGTTGAGAGCTATGCAAAATTGTTTGCAACACTCGAAACACTTCCACAAAATGACAAACTGTCTTTCTCTTACGGTGGCTGCCCCCAGGTCATCAATGAATACTTTCAACTCCTCTGAGGAGATGTCATCAAAGGTCTTGTCGGTTGTTCTTTGCCACGAACCAGTTGCATTACATAACCCAAATGCCATCACATGGTATGCAAAGGTACCAAAGACAGTGATAAATGTTGTTTTCAGCTTGTCTTGCTTAGCAATCGCCATTTGATTATACCATGCAAAGCAATCCATGAATGAATATATTTTCCTACCCCCCCATTGATCCAAAATTTGGTCAATTAACGACAACGAGTAGTAATCTTTAACAGTCTATTTATTTAGCTCTCTAAAGTGTACACAAAGACGGATTTGATTATTCTTCTTCTTTTTAATCACAACTGGCGAACACCATTCAGTATGCTGAACTAGGAAGATCAAACCCGCCTTCCGCAACTTTTAAAGCTCTTCAAAGAGGCTATCCCTTAGTTAAAAAGGCATATGCCTTACTTTCTGATGTAGAGGGCAGGTACCTTCCTTTACAAGAATGGTATGCACAGCAAGACTGGGAGGAATACCCCTAAGTTTGTCATAGCTCAGCAAAGATGTCACTAAACTCCTGAATCAGGGACACATAGTCCTTACTACCAACAGGTCTTAAAGGTCCACCTTCCATATCAGGATTCAAGACTCGCTTTTCCCTAGCATCTTGCTTAGGGCTTCCCTTAACAGGTTTTACAGTTCCTTTGTCACCCTCTTTGATCTTTTGACCTCTTGTTATGGCTCGTAGATTAGAAGTTTCAACATCATTGACACATACGGCCTCAATAAGGTTGACTCCACTGCCATGAGGCAACTCCTTTACAGTAGCCTTTCCTCATTGTAGTATTTGTCTTGGTCCCTCATCTTGTTGGAGATTATTCCCTTGTGTGTGATGGTTAACTGGACCTGGTTGTTTACTCTCTTGTTGGAGAGAACTGAGCTTACTCCAATAGGTAGCAGCTAAGTGGCCAGAATTTTTGCAAATATCGCATTTGACATTCAGGCAATTCCTAGGGAAGTGTTGGCCACCACACCACTTACAGCTGAATCTTGAGGGGGCACCCTCTTCAGGGCGTTGACTCCCTATCAAATTCTGGTGCTTCTTAAGATTGCCAAGATCCCCTCCATAAAGAGCTCTTCTTCTTAGCCACAATCCTTCTTCTCTAATTTATCTATAAATAGGAGGCATGGGGAGCCGTTGAGAGTAGTCCGAGCAAGAGGGGAGAGGCCCTTCTCAAGAGTATACAACAAGAGGGAGAGAGGCAAGAGAAGCACAAGCATGGGAATTTCTCATTAAGAAGACAAGGAGGATACTTCATGAGCTCTCGAATTCAATTCCTCCATCCCTCTCCAAACAACTCTAGCAAAAGGATGCCGCTCTCCAAGAACATCACAAAGGGATGAAGGTATACCAACAAGCACATCTAGTCTTTGTAGATTATGTCAGGAGAAGAGTGCGATAATTGGAGAGGAAGAATTTTCTTCTCCAAGTGCATGCAACTGCTGGAGTAGAGAACTCAGATGGCCCAACCCTACTATACCTAGAGATAATTGAAGAACTCTAAGGCCAAATTATTACCATTCCAATTTATCATTGTTGCATAAACCGCTTGCAAGCGCGACTCTACTCCTTCTGCTTGGGTAATAGTAGTGTCAATGTCGACCAAAGTGACACTACTAAGCTGCACCTGGATATTAAAATCCAATCCATATAGGAAATATTGCAACTGTGTAGCCACTAGAATGGGGATATAAGTGTTAAGTTTGTGAAGAACTTGCTTTAGTTTCTTGGCATAGGCCTAGACATTCTCATTTGGCTCTTAGCATGTTACATTCAAGACATGCAACCAATACTGTCCACCCTTCTCAGGGAAAAACTCTCTACGGAAAGCATTGCTAGTTATGGTTCCAGCTTCTAGACCGTGATACCATACTCTCGCTCTTCCTTTTAACGTCATGTTGAAGAACATCATGAGATGTCCTTCGTCTTGGATCCGATAATTGAACATGAGCTTTTGGAACTCCTTAATATGGAGTTCTCCATCTTCTTCTGCTAATCCATGGAAAATGGGCAAAGGTGCTCCTAATGCACGTAAATCTGGTGTCCCTGTTGGAATTGCGATGTGTTGTGCCATGGCTACAATCAGATTGACAACAAGAGTGTGTGTAGGTGCACAGCACAATTATACCCCCACTTGTTGTGGGTTGATTAACTGAAAGTAAGGAAGTACCAAGAGTTCCCCTTACACTCAAAGGGCTACTTGTAACACTTAGGTTACTAGAACCACTGCCACTTATTCATAGTGGGCTACTTCTTTGAGGAGAATAGTGTCTTACAATCTCCAACCGCCATCTATCCCTCTCAGAACGTTTGGTTTTTTGTATTTCATCTTGACGGTCCTTGTCAGAGGACATAAACTAACTATTTGGTCCGTAGAGACCCTAGATTTGAGAACCACCACTTGTTGGCAGCTCCCAATAGACGCACCACTAATGGGACATAAAAAGGGCTGACACTGGCTATAGCACTAGCTGGACCTTTGACATGCACAAGACAACCCCACGGCCTCGCAGTCAGGAGCGTCTACAGGACACATTGCCCTATCATCGTACATACATTTTGCATTTGTATCGTGTTTTGTAGTCCAACCCTTAACCTTCTCAAACTCCTCAGAGGGAGACCCTACACATTTTGGTGTAATTCACCACGTAGAACAACATAGGACGCACCCCTTGGCTATTGTCGTGGCCCCATTGTGACTCTCCTACACCTTGGGGATTGGCCCCTCAATGCGTCGCTAACATATATAACACATAAGAAACAGACTCCCTCTTGGTACCAATATTATATAGTTCTAGGAATGTACCAGTCCTCACTTACTTATCCCCTTGGACCCACCGTCTAGACGTATAGCTTGGGTGCCTTCCTCTCTCCAGTGTGGGTCATTTATATGTCAATCAAGTGCTATGCATACCAGGAATAGATACCATGTGTATATGATTCATGCAAGAGTGTATGCCTTATTTTGTACACAAACAATTATGGTTTAAATTCAGTCTATGTGTCGTGCAAAAACAGCCATTTTAATGAATTTTCGCTAATACACAATGTTGCGTTGTAGGAACCTAGCACCAAGGCTAACCTCGTGCTGCTAGATCCATTATTTTCAAATAAACTGCATCCTAAATGTTATGCATAAAGAGAAAAATCAGAATTTTTACATTTCAGTGTTTAAACTATTGTATAACATCATCCTCCCCCTCACCCTTTAAATTTCGCTGCGCTGCATAGGTGTAAGGGGTTTTTTAGGTCATTTTCTATATGTAAAAGCAATAAATACGCACTTTAACACAAAGGACAAGGGCCAAATTGAGGCTTAACCTGATGCTTCAACCCCGTCAGACATTCACATACATAGATCTTATTTTTCCATTTTTTCCAATGCAAAAAATCATTTTCTCTATTTTTTTTCTATTTTTCCTATTTATTTTAAATAAAAAATAGTTATTTTTTGGTTTTTTTCTAATGATTGATCATTTGAACTAAATCTCAGCATTTGTTCTTATTTTATCCCATGTCCACTCATTTTTCCCCACTCAAAATCAAAAAACCTATCAATTTCCATCAAAATTAATGTTTTTTCGGGTTTTGAGAATTTATATTTGATGTAAATAATACGGGTTCTACATAACAGTGATTGCAGCCCTCAAACATAATGCAAGGAACATTTAAATAAAATTTCAGCCCATGTGCACACCATTTAGACCATGAATGATAAAAAACAAGCAAAATTCTTTCATTAAATAGAGCATACCGCCTTTTGCCATGTTTCAGGTTTCTTGAATAATTAATTGGGATTGTAGCCATGGATTTCACCATATAACTTCAGCCTTCAGCCTCCTCAGCCTCTTGGAACAATCTAGGTGCCTCCCGGACAAGCATCCATCACCCGATTCTCTTCTTGATTCTTGCCACATGAAGTGCCTCTTGAGGGGAGAGAGGAGGACAGAGAAAGAGTGAATTCTGATCTCCACAACCAGGCAGCCAATGGAGGAGCGGAAACCGGCGATACGAAGCGTAGATAAAGTGTAGATCAAGCCCAAGATCAGTTGGGGGGGTTGTTTACAACTCCTATAGCCCCTCCTCTTCACCATGAATGATGGCGTCTTCTCTCAGGATGTGCTTGTGAAAAACGGCACCCCCTCCCCCCCCCCGGTTTTTGATTTTTGGGGCTCCCCAAAGGGAGCCCCCAAGAGGCATGCCTTTTGGGACTCCTTAAGTCCATTCCCACTTGGCATTTTGGCCTTTGGCCTTTTGGGCACTCCCTCTTCCGGACCGGTGTCCGAATCGTGGTCTGAAAAATCTTGGGTGTCCATCTTAAAGTCCTCCACTGCTAATCATCTCCCAAGGTCTCGTCTAATATGCCAAAAATTTATGAAAAATGATCAACTATCGTCTAGTGGGTCTTTTAAGCGTTTTCGGGCATTGCCGCTTAAAATCGTACTACTTGCCACTACCGCCTTCGACGAAGTCTATTTTTCCCCTAAAATTTGGAATTTTTGGCTACTTTTTAAGCACTTATTGGCATCAAAAATCATATGTCAATAATCATTCTCTGAGCTTTAGTGGCCATTGCTAAACCATATGCGTTTCTAACCATCATTAATATTCAACCCCCAATACTTGTTAACCTGCCTTTAATTATTCCATGAGATTCTAAGTGAAGCCCTCCATTAACTCAATGATTATACCATAACTATCACACTTGAACTCTTTAGTGTCAAAATACCTAACGATGATGCCACTTTGATTCCTTTGAATGTTATTACTAGAGACACACCAAAGGTATTGAGCCATGTATTCTGTAACAAAGAAATGCTTGGCAAGTTTGGTCTAAGAATGTGAGTTTTTTCACTCTGCATCTTAACAATATCTTTAGCTTATATAGTGAAACTAAATTTCAAAAGTCAAAAACTGAAAGTATAGTGATAGAATTGGAAAGGTGAGTCTTCCTTTAATGATATTATCAATTTTGAGCCTACATGTGTAGAATTTTGGTGTTCTTTTCATACTGCTTATAACACTTTGCAAGCTTCTCATTGAAGATCTTGAACATTGTTGATCCTAGCCTTAGGGATGATTGGTGGAGAAAAGCTCTATCATTGAAGTGACATTTTAAGAGCTATGGGATATTAGAGAAGATGAATTTGATTGCTATATGTCCTCAAGTATTGACAATAACTATAGAATGTTAGAGAAGACACTCCCTAAATGGATCTACCTGATTTACTAAAGTTTGATACAGGAAGTCAAAGGATAAACCACCCTCTAAAGAGGAAGACCTAGGATAGAAGAAGACCTACATGTACATGATCCAAACCCTATGAGCTCAACCACAAAAAGTGATTGAATGTCCCATTCTCCCTAAGCTCTTACGATAGGAAGAGTAAGAGAATCTCAAGGAGGCAGTACAGAAGCATCAGGAGATGCAAGATGCCAATCCCACATAGAAGTTTGACTTTAAAGCAAATGAGAAGAGAAATTTTAGAATTAAAACACCCCTTGCACACTATGCAACTACTCATCCAAATAGTTGAAAACATTGCTACAAAGTGGCTTGATCCCTTAGATATGGAAGCATATTAGAAATCTTGTAGGATTCAAGGAAGTAGGGGGAGGTATTTGAAATTGAAGCCCAAGGAAATATGATCAAGACTATTGAAATGACAATATCCTCTTTTGGAAGGCAATAGAATGGCATAATAAGCTTTCATCTATACCCAAAAGGAGAAGCATTCGAATAGTTGAAAAGATTTTTGCAAAACGGCTTGTCCCTTAGATATGGAAGCATATTAGAAGTCTTCCAAGATTAAATGAAGCAAGGGGAGGTATTTGAAATTGAAACCTAAGGGGAGGTATGGCCAAGGCTACCAAAATAATAATATCCTCTTCTAGAAGGTAATAAAATGGCCTAGGAAGCTTTCATCTATTCTTGAAAGGAGGAGTGGGTAGATCTGCTCTTCTATCCCTATCCAAGAAGACATGGTTGAGATTACCAAAAAAAAAGAAAATTGGAGATACAATTTTCCAAAGGTTAATAACATTAGAGGAGGATTACTATAAACTAAGCAAGCTTGGAGTGAGCAACTAAAGAAAACGATCATGACTTGGCCAATCATGCACATGAATCGATGCAAGATAAACTATCCTTACACCACACTTTTTCGAGAACAACACACTTACTCTTTTGTATATTCCGAAAGCATACATGTATTATGCCAAAAAAATATTCATAGTTCCATATATTTTCATTAATAGGAATGCATTCTTAACCTCACACAACCAAATGTGTTAGCCTATGATAACCCATACATGTATAGGCTAGACATAGGAGTACACATAAAAGTTTAATGTATGCTTTCCCTTCAAAAATGTATAGCATGGAAGAGGTTGAGGGAATTTTCGGCCCTTTGCTAAATATTACTTATTTTTCATGTAGGATAGACACTAGTGAGCTTGTGTCTAGATGCCCAACCATCTAATGCTTAGAAAAGATAAGCACAAAGCCCACCAACATATATTCTCAGTGCCAATACAGTGGAGATCAATTGAATCGGAGGTGCTTGTGATTACCCAGTTTTTGCAAGACCTACAAGGATGTCCTTGTGTTGATCCTCCAAGCTTACCCACTCCTCTACCCATCTAGGGCTAACCTTAGAGGTAGTCAAAGTCAGAAGCATGAGATTAAACCCACAATAGCAAAAGGAAACATGCCAAGCACTTTCGTTGTTCCAAACTCATACGAAGCATCAATTGAATGGAGACTTGTCAATATTACTATTCCACTAGGTGATTTACTATATGTAGTCCAACTTTCAAATATCATCTCCTAAATATGATCCAACCCAAGTGCCTGATATTGCCAAAATTGAAAGTATCAACTATAACAAACCATGCTTTCAAGGAAATAGTCCACAAGATCCAACAACATTCAATTCTAGCAAGCCCACTGTTTGATATGACTAATCTAGCAATTTCTATTCAGTGCGAGGACCATATCATCTAGAACATCTTGCTTCACAATGGATTAAAGTTGAAGTTTATCATATTGGCAACTTGCCAACAACTGGGATTGATGGAATGTGAACCAACCCCTTTCTTAGTGAGGATGGCCAATTAGCAGCAAGTATGACCTTTGGGCAATTAGCAGCAAGTATGACCTTTCTTAGTGAGGATGGCCAACTAGCAGCAAGTATGACCTTTGGGCATTATCTATCAAGATTGTGGGAGAGAAGGAAGGAGTCTCACTTGTAGCTTTCTTGCTTGCACAATGGGGGAATAAACACAAGGGTGGAGGCTGAAAACTATTTTCCTCTTCTTAGTTGTGTAAGCCAAAAGAACTCTAGTACATAGAAATAGAAGAACCCTATATATGGGACTGAAACCAAACTCAACTAACTAAGATGGCATACTAACTGAGCCACGAACTAGAGTAGATAAGGATAGCTATCATCTAGCCATTATTCATGGGCGGTGTACCAACCGCATCTGCAACTGACAAGTCGGTGACATAAATACACAACAGTCACCCTGGCATATCACGAGTGGAGCTCGATATCTCAACACTCCCCCTCGAGCTCAATCCCAATTCCTATACACCAACTAGGGCTCTGAACTTGCGCAGCTGCTCTGTGCCCAATGCCTTTGTGAATATGTCAGCTACTTGATCCTCTGTGCTGACATAAACTAGATCAATAAGACCTAGTAAAACCCTCTCCCACACATAGTGATAATGCACCTCAATGTGCTTTGTTCTAGCATGATAGACTGGGTTATTTGCCAAGTGTATACCACTCATGTTGTCACAATAAATGACAATTGGCCCATTTGTAAGCTGATGCATATCATAAAGTAGCTTATGCAACCAAGCTACCTCACATGCAGCCATTGCTGCACCCCTGTACTCAGCCTCTGTGCTCGACAAGGCAACTGTAGGTTGTTTCTTGCTGCTCCAAGTGACTGCAGCACTCCCAAAAGAGAACACATATCCACTGGTAGATCGTCTATCAGAAATACTACCAGCCCAATCAGCATCAGTGTATCCATGCAACTGTATCTGAACCCCAATCTCATAAAGTAGTCCATACTGCAATGTGGACTTCACATACCTGAGTATGCGTCTAGCCACATCCAAATGCGGTTTCCTTGGAGCCTGCATAAACTGACTTACCAATCCAACAGCATAGCTCAAATCTGGCCTGGTAATAGTCATATAAATCAAACTTCCTACTATGCGTATGTACATAGTAGGGTCTTCCAGAAGCTCACCTGCATCTGCGCTCAGCTTCACATTCTACTCCAAAGGAACTGAAATAGGCTTATAGCCTATCATCCCATATTTGGACAGCATGTCCAATCCATACTGCCTCTGCAAGAGCTGTATCCCACTTGGTGATCTAATCACCTCAATGCCCAAGAAATAACGCAGCTCTCCTAAATCCTTCCTCTCAAACTTTTGCTTCAATAGCATTTTCACATGAAGGATATCTTCATCACTGTCACTTGTGATAATCAAATCATCAACATAAATGACAAGCAGCATAATACCTTTCTCTGTTTTTCTCACATAAAGTGAGAAATCTGCCTTGGAAATCTGAAAGCCAATAGTGACAAGATACTATCCTATCTTGTCAGACCATGCTCTAGGTGCTTGCTTCAAGCCATACAAGGCTTTCTTCAACCTGCAAACAAACTTAGGATGAACAGCATACACATAACCTGGTGGCTGCTCCATATAGACCTCTTCTTGCAAATCACCATGCAAGAAGGCATTCTCATCCATCTGATGTAAAGACCATCCCTTTGATGTAGCCATAGCAATGATTGCTCTTACGGTTGCCATCCTTGCAACCGGACTGAATGTTTCTTCATAATCAATGCCATATGTTTGTGCATACCCCTTGACTACTAATCTTGCCTTGTATCTATTCACAGGACCATCTGCATTGTGTTTCACCTTATAAACCCACTTACAACCAATTGCATTCTTATCTTTAGGCAAAGGTACCAATTCCCATGTAGCATTTGCTTCCAAGGCATCCATTTCTTCATCCATGGCTTTCTCCCATTTTTCTTTTTCCATGGCTTGCTCAAAAGAAGTGGGTTCTGGTTCCTGTATCACTTTGACCATATATGCATAGTGAATGGCTGTAAATCCATCATATTTCAGCCTATCCACAAGATACCTAACTCTGGTAGACCTGCGCAAAGTAGGTTCACTCCCAGGTGCTCTCAAAACATCCCTGGTCTTCCTTACTCTAGATGTAACAATAGAAGGAATACCCAACTCATCATCAATGCTCTGTTCTGAGCCACTGGATTCGCCATCCACATAAGAGTGACTTGCATTCATATCAAACATGGGCTAGTCTACTTTCTCTTTTCCTTTTCGTGATACCTACATACCACTATCGGCATTGCTTTGAGAAGATTCTCCTGATCTCAATCTGCCTATCCATGGCAAAGAATGTGAACCACTGCTAGAGGACGATCCAGGTCCACTAATATCTTGTGACTGCTGCTGTGAATTCTGTGCAGCATTACCATTTTGTGCATCTACATTATCAATCACATTTACTGGTTTATAACAGCTACTCATCTCATCAAAAACAACATCTCTGCTCACTGTAAACTCATGAGTAGAAGGGTTATAGCATCTATACCCTTTCTGCTGCAAAGAGTAACCAATAAAGATGCACTTCTCAGCTTTTGGATCCAACTTGGATCTCAACTCATCTGGCACATGAACATAGGCAATGCAATAAAAAATTTTCAAATGAGAAATATCTGGTTTCTTACCAGTATACCTCTCCTCTGGAGTCATCCCATGTATTGCTGCAGTGGGAGTCCTGTTCATTATGTAGACCGTTGTAGCAACTGCCTCAGCCCAGTAAAAATCTGGCAAGTCTTTTTCATTGAGCATGGCACGAGATACCTCTCCAATATGCATGTTTTTCCTTTCGGTAATTCCATTTTGTTGTGGGTTATGACTACATGAATATTGCTGCTTTATACCATGCTCCTGCAAGAACCTTGCAAACTCATTTGAGAGATACTCTCCCCCTCCATCTGACCTTAGGTAATTTATTTGTAGGCCTGTTTCTTTTTCAACCACAGCTTTAAGAGTTTTGAAATGCCCAAAAACTTCACTTTTCTTTTTCATAAAATACACCCAAACTTTTCTGCTATAGTCATCAATAAAAGTGACAAAATAATGACAGCCTCCAAGAGATGCATCTTTAGTAGTCCACACATCAGAGTGGATTAATTCCAATGGCTTCTTACTCTCTTGAACATATCTAGGAAATGGTTTCCTTGCCTGTTTTCCAAACAGACAGGCTTCACATACCTTATGCATTTCTGCAACCTTGAATTTAGGCAATCCTGCAACAATATTTTGGGCTTGCATTGATTTAAGTCGATGTAGATTAACATGACCAATGTGTTTATGCTAGATATCAATATCTGCAACTACACCGGTCCCATGTGCAAACATTGTTGCACTCAATTCAGGCATGTCTGCATCCAATGTAAACATTCTGCCCTTCTTCTTTCCTTTTGCTATCAAGTGACCTTTATTTTTCATATCCTCAACAAAGCATCCATGAGGATTAAATCTGACCTGCAAGCCCTGCTCAACCATTTGACCAACAGACACCAGATTCTTGGTGATATTCCGGACATGAAATACATCGGATAGGTATTTCTTTTTCCCATCCTGCATAGACAAAGGGATTTTTCCAATCTGCACGATAGGATGTGCAGTATCATCACCAGTCTCCACAAATCCTGGTTTTTCCATTTTCCTTGCATCCTCCATCCATTCTGCATGACCTGTCATGTGGTTTGATGCACCTGAGTCAACATACCATACATCGTTGCTTTCTTTTGCACTTGTCACAGAATTGTTCATGTGCTGCACCATAAACAAATGCTCATTTCTATCATTACCCTGTCTACTAGAAGATGCATAATTCCCTTGTTACACTTTTCCAATCATGATGTCATTCTGCTTTTTACAGCAATCTTTAGCCATATGACCCATTTTACCACAGTAGTAGCATTCAACATTACTGTTTGCATTTTGGCCTCTTTGCCATCCACCACGACCTCTTTGGCTCCCCCTGCCTCTAGAGTTACTACGTCCTCCTCCATAGGACTGGTTTTCTTGAGTTTGCTGCATATTCTAATTTCTACCACGGCCTCCAGATCGGCCTGCTCTACCTCTGCCTCTACCTCTTCTAGCATTTGAGTAGAAGACAGCTTCTTTTGAAGTTCCTCCTGAAGAAGATGCACCACCATTTCTCTGCTCCTCAGAAATTAGAAGAGCAATCAACTCCTCAAAATCAGGAAATCTTTCACGGACGGAAATGGATGTTCGGAATTGTGCATAATCCTTTCCTAGACCATTCAAGGTCACAGAAACTAAATCATCATCTTCCACTGGTGACCCAATGGAAGCAAGTGCATCTGCAATCTTCTTCACCTTCGTGTGGTAGTCATTGATGCTCATATTTTCTCTTTGCACATTATGCAACTCTTACTTGAGCTGCATTTTCCTGGCTTGCGTATTTGTGCTATACATTTTTGATAAAGTATCCCATGCCTCCTTTGGCGTACTTGCATCTTGAATATGCACAATCATAGAGTCTGAAAGGCTGACAGACAACCAGTACATAACTTTCCTGGCTCTCTCATGCCATGCTTTAAATGCCTGCATTTGCTGTTGATTGGGAACATTAGGAAGAACTCGTTCTTCTTCATTTCCTGCAACAAATTCCCAATATCCTTTTCCCATAAGGAAATTCGTCATTCTAAACTTCCATGCTTGGAAGTTGTTCTTGTCAAGCTTTTCAGTGACAATCTGTGAAAGAGAATCAGACGCCATTACAGAACACTGCAAAAAATTCTGTCACTGCAAAGAACACAGCTTCAGCCTCACAAGGGCAAATCTGCAAAACTGACGAAAGTGGTATTTGACCACACAGTCACTTTCTAGTGACGATTTTGTATAAACAAGCAACAGGGATGATTCTGTAACTCCCAATGTCTCTGCGCATAGGCATACGATGCAATTTCTACAGTAACTTTTCATCGACCTGTAGAATAGTGGTCGCACAGCATAAAACTGGGCCTTTTCCTGAGTGCGTGCAGAAAACTTCCACCTCCAAAACAGGCCCCGAAATGGCTTCAAATCAAAAAAACAGGGTCACTGAGGGCTAAAGCCCATGCCCGCAGCATATACTGCCCTCTTGCTTCACCGTGAAGGGCGTCTCAACCTAAGACAATGCACTCTTGCCCTTTCCGGCTGTGCTACCTGCAGAGACTTGCTCCCAAAATAGAAAAATGAAAGCAACACTGGTCCTCTTACGAGAACATCGCGAGCTTGGCTTGCTTTCTTGAGCTCCTTACCACGAACAAGGCTCTGATACCATGTCAAGATTGTGGGAGAGAAGGAAGGAGTCTCACTTGTAGCTTTCTTGCTTGCACAATGGGGGAATACAAACAAGGGTGGAGGCTGAAAACTGTTTTCCTCTTCTTAGTTGTGTGAGCCAAAAAAACTCTAGTACATAGAAATAGAAGAACCCTATATATGGGTCTCAAACCAAACTCAACTAACTAAGGTGGCATACTAACTGAGCCACGAACTAGAGTAGATAAGGATAGCTATCATCTAGCTATTATTCATGGGCGGTGTACCAACCGCATCTGCAACTGACAAGTCGGTGACATAAATACACAACGGTCACCCTGGCATATCATGAGTGGAGCTCGATATCTCAACATTATCAAGTTAGTACTTCTAGAAATTTCCACAGTCTGATTTCTAGTCTTCTTAGTAGTCTTAATATGGAGTATGCTTTTGAAGATTACCACGTGCTATTGGAAAGGCCTTGGCTATGCCAAGAAGTCATAACTAGGATAAGGATAAGCTAACTATCTAAAGAAATTAGCACAAAGTAATGGTCTTCTTAACCAATGTTGCCCCACCCGCCCCACATGGTCACCCATGAGATAGTCAACATGATTGAGGACCTAAGTGACAATGAACAAGAGGAGTTCCTGATGGCTAGTACTAACCTATAATCCTAGTGTCTCATTAATGTTCTCCACATTACTGAATAGTACATGCAATCCCAAAGTTTGCAACCTCAAGTCCCATAAGAGAAAAAATAGGACAACAATCCAAATAGTTCTGGAACTCAAAGCCTAGACTACACAAAGGGCAACACCAATACTAATCAAATTGTTGATGCTGATATTAGTGAAATCCTAAATATCAAGAACACAAGTTTGAAGTGCAATTGCAGAAAGTTACAAGATTAAAAGAATATGAATTAGACACAATCTATCTAGGTCCATTGGAAAAAACCAAATCAACCGATCAAGATCAGTGCTAAACTGCAACCACCATTACTTCAACAACTCATCGGTTTGCTAACCAAATTCAAGGAGGTATTTGCATGGGAATATTCAGATATAAAAGGTATGGATCCTCGTTTCTATTAGCACTAGATTTCTCTAAAATTAGTTGTTGTTCAGGTCCTAATGCAATGCTACAGAATGAACCCTCACATGGCTAAGCAGGTCAAGGTTTGACTACTAAGAGTAGGTTTCATCTCTCTTGTAGATCATACGAATTGGATATCCCCAATTGTCATTGTTTCGAAGAAGAATAAGAAGCTCCAAATATGTGTGGATGATCAAAAGCTTAATGCAGCCATGATCCCAAATCCCTTCCCTATGAAGTAGTTAGCCATGAGATATACTCCTTTCTCAATGGTTTCAACGGATACAATCAAATGTGTCTTGTTCTTGAAGACCAATCTAAAACAACTTTCATCATTGCATTGGGAGTATATGTATGCACAGTGATGTGGTTCAAAGAGACATGCAGGAGAACTTGGGCCTTACCTCACTGATTTCATGAGGGTCTTCTTGGATGACATTAGTGTATTTAGAGATGCCACACTTCACTTAATGTACCTTCGGCTTTTTCTCACCAGATGTCGAAAGGTTAGTTAAGCTTAAATCTGCTCAAATGTGTATTTGCTATTCAAGGTGGTATTTTGCTAGGCCGCATCATTTTGCAAAATGGCATTGTTTTTTACCCCACCAAGGTGGCAACAATTATGCAAGCTATAGTATCATATTTGCCATATTTGTTACTCCATTTTCAAGGCCAAATCTAGTGGCATGGCTGCCACTTGCATCTTTTGGCACATCTGGCTATTCCACTCAACAAATTGGCACATGTGGCCAATTCCACATATCAATGGAATGAAGAAGCTAACTTGGCATTCTAATGCCTCCAACTCTTACTCTCAAAAGATCCTATTGTGATTTCACTAAATTGGGTGAAGACCTTTCATGTATTTGTAGATGCATTTGGCATTGCTATCGGAAGTATGCTTGTGTTGTAGGATGCAAATGATTGGTTCAAACATGTGTTCTATGCCATCAAAGATTATCTAATGCTGAGAAAATTTGTTCATTAACCAAAAGCAAGTGTTTTGGCATGATCTACTCCATCAAGAAATTTTGGCATGATTTGATAAGACATGCCTTTACTTTTCATGTGGATCATTTAGAACTAGTCTACTTGGTTAAGTAGCAAAATATCATTGGGCAATTGACTAATGGATTCTCTTGTTGCAAGAATTTGAATGCACAATCATCCATCATCCCAAAACCCAACACGTCATTGTGTATTTTCTATCCTGCCTTGATTCTAGAGAAACACAAATTGGTGTAGAAGATGACTTCTTGAATGCCCAATTCGTTTTCTACTACTAAAGTGAATGCACTCAACCCGAAGATCCACCAAACCCTCCATGGTCATGATATGAAGAAATGATTATTTTCTTGGAAACTAGAGTACCTTCATCTCATCTTCAAAAGGGCAAATGAAAATTACTATCTCTCTAGAGCTAACATTTTGAAATTTTCATGGGACATTTGTACTATCCTATGCTCTCTAGAGTACTACAAAGAGTGGTTCTCCTTATAGAGCAGCCTACTATCCTAGAGGAAGCCCATCAAAGGAATTGTAGGCAGTCACTTTACTACTAAATTTATAACTTACTAAATCTAGCAAGCTAGATTATGGTGGCCAACCATGCATGTTGATGTCTAGTTGGGTCATGAAATAATTCATAGGCTAGTTTGGAGCCAATGATTGCTTGCCACTCCAACCAATCCTACCTCTAAAACCCTTCCAAAAGTGGGGACTCGACTTCACAGGTCCCATCTCTCTGACTGCAGCATACACAAGAAACAAGTATATCCTAATGGCACAAGGTATTATTTCACCAAATGTGTCAAAGCATGGGCCCTACTACTAGGACAACACGATGAATTCAATCATCAAATGTCTCTCTAAGGATATCTTTACAAGGTATGGCACTCCAATCAAAATTATCCATGACATAGGTACATATTTTTTCAATAAGGTAATCAATGAGCTCACATCATTCTCTCTTATTGTACATAAGAAATATTCTCCTTACTACTACCCACAAGGGAATAGCTTAGCTAAGTCCACCAACAAGGTCTCGTGTAAAAGCTTAACCAAGTTGTAAATCAAAACAAAAAAGATTGGGACACTAAGCTTTCCGCAACACTATGGGCTTTTCGAACACCTCGATCATCGCCGCCATGACTTTGTTCAAACTAGTATTCGGATTGGAAGCCATTACCCCCCTAAAGTTTGTAGTCCCAAGTTTTTGACTACTGAACCAACTCATTCCAAAAGAGTCACTTCCATTCTAGATGGAAGCCCTAGCCCAATTAGAATAAGATTGAATCTATAGCGTGTATATTCTATGTGAGGTCTAAGCCCAATAGAAACACCAAATAGACTGGCTATCGAAGAAATCATTGTTCCAAAAGGGCCAACTCATCCCAATCTATAAGACCCCAATGGAAAATTTTCTTGGCAAGCTTAAATTCTAGTGGAGTGGTCCTTTCTAGGTCTTTCATGATACTAGCTTTATATCATTTTAATTGATAGATTTACAGGGCAAGTTATTGCGAAGCCTATCATGGGATTCCAACTCCACTACTATCATGCTCATGACCTCCATTCCCCATTTTCAATCACATTGTTCAACTATTTTTGCTTCACCATCAAATTCTAGCACCCTATGCCTATTGGGCTACCCGATTCCAAATTGAATGGCTCTAAGAAGTCCCCACCTATGCTGCTATGGTTCTAATCAATGCCCAAGCATGGCTTAGTCCCTACAAGTCTCCCAATCTGACAATCTCCCATGGAGCACCCCAAAACACAATCCATCTTAGAGTAATTGATTAATAGCTCCATCATGCACATCCAAAGCAACACATACAAGCTCCCATGGAGCTAAACCCCTATTCACCCCAAAACACAATCCATCTTAGAGCAATTGATTAATAGCTCCATCATGCACATCCAAAGCAACACATACAAGCTCTCTACCAAGAGAGTATAGTGGACGCTTTGCTTGCCCATCCATGGTAGTCAAGTCCCCCAATCCTCCCCACCACCACCATGAAAACCCTCTTTGGTCCCATCACCAACAATGAGTACCGGTTGTGCTGAAACTCGGTCAACAACCACAAGAGCAAGCTCAATGCACTCAAATTCTTACTCAATGCCCTATATCTATAGGACAAGGCCTTAAATATCTCAAGAAAGGAAGCTACTCTTTTCTTCTCCCCCTTTGATACTCCTATTGCTTGAGCACATGTTCTCTTGGACCGTATTGCCATGGAGAACAAATGCCTCTCTAGAAAGCACTCCACAAAACCATCAAGGTGATGTGTGTCCAACACTTCACCCTTCTCTTTATGGGTTTTATATGAACAATACAGGAGCTATATGACATTAGTTCTTGAATACAGTGTAGTGAACAC
The DNA here is from genome assembly GCF_053477565.2 of Lygodium microphyllum. Taxonomy (NCBI): domain Eukaryota; kingdom Viridiplantae; phylum Streptophyta; class Polypodiopsida; order Schizaeales; family Lygodiaceae; genus Lygodium; species Lygodium microphyllum. Next base: position 78,217,818 of record NC_141150.1, on the reverse strand, counting down.
CAAGAAATTGATGATAAGAGAATATTGTGCACAGAGTTACTCACTGATGTCATCATTATCCTCTATGTCAGGTGCATCATCAGCCTCCTATGGAGGTGGGGCTAGAGTGGCCCACTGTGGAAGGGGAGGTAGTAGGAGGTCAGGTGGGTTGAAATTGTATGAGGGCCAAAGTTGAGGTGCCACTAGGCATCTAGGTGGATGGTAGAGTGGCTGGAGGGGATTGTATTGAAGGTGGTGCTATTGTAGCTACATGTCAATGTAAGTCTAGAGGGGTGGTTACAAAACATTGTGGTAGATGAGCTCTATTGCTACGAGCTGCTCCAGGTAAATGGCTTTGAGCTAGATTTTCTATGCAACTAGTCATGTTTGAAAGTGATCCAGATGAGGTGGGCCTAGAATCCTTCTAGTTTGAGGAGACTCGACACTTAGGAGGGCATGGATTCAGTGCCAAGATTTGAGGGAGAGGGCCTTAGATTGAGTCAGTAGGCTTGGAGTTAGGTAATGCTAGCCAACTTCATGATATCAGAGGTGTAGTTGGAGGTGTTCAGAGAGTGGATAGTTTGCTCGAGGGGTTCACTATATATATATTCTCTATATAATGTGCGTTCATGGCATATTTATAAATATCCTAATTTGTAAATTTTTCTTGAATAAAACACAACCCTTTTCTATTCAATCTATAATTAACTCTTTTATATGATACCCTTTTGTAGGTAAAAAATGTATAAAAATTGTGTTTTACAAACCCCTTATCTTGAACTCACGTTATATATACATATATTTATGAGTGACCCCCCCAAGATAGTTTGGATGGGGGTCATCGCCTCCCTGATTCTCGCTTGGGTAATCTAGATGGGGAGATTTATTTATTGAGTTCTAGCATGTGGTTCTTTTCCACCTTCAGCATCCTTAGGCCAGAGTTAGCCACTTTGGGGTAGGGTGTGGGTCTATTGAATCTTAATTGATCGACCTTCTTCATTTTCTAGGCCACTTGAGCCTATTCTTCCTTTGGGATGTGGTGCTAGGCAAGGTCTTATTCCTCCTTCCACTCATGATTAAGATCTAGCACTGATTGGTGAAGCACCTGGATCCACTCTTCTGCTTTCATATTCTATTGCTCCAGTGCCTTGCAATGTTCCACCATAAGTTGCCACATGGGGTCGATGAAATTGGTGCCCACAAAGAAGTTCAAGAAGTCTGGAGTTGGGGCTAGTGACGATGCATCTTCCTCACTCAAGGTTATGGTAGGCTCCTCTATGGAAACTTTACATTTTCTAGTGTAGTGAGTGCTTGGACTTGTTTTCCATGTTTGCTCAATGGACGATAAAAAATGATCTAGAGTGTGGGTAGTCTGGTTTGAGGTAGAGCGACAAGTTTGAACTTAACCGTTGAGCCTGATGTGAAGTGGGAGTGAGAGGGAGGGGAATTGGCAAGGGCACTATCGATTTTTTGTGATGTAGGGGGTGGAGGGGTTGAGTGTTAAAACATAAGAGAGGCAGAGTGGAGCCAAAGAGTGAGCGGTCAACTCATCTCATTCATATTCATTATTCAATCTCTACTAACATGAAAGAGATAGTACAACTAGGTTACCACTAACCATGACTAACTGTGGTTAGGTCAACATCGACTTATTTAATGTCCCACACATGAGTACAACTAGACACACTTGTAGGTAATGTCAGTCACACACACATACATATGAGCAGTTGAGCTTGGAGTCTCAACACTCCCCCTTAAGCTCAAACTAACTGCTAAACTCCAAGTAGTTGCCTAAAGTAGATAAACTTCTCTTTAGCATGTGATTTGGTAAATATATTTGCTACTTGGTCTTCGATCTTCACATGCAACAAGTCAATCTGCCCTGCAATTACCATTTCTATGATGAAATAGTAATGAATCTCAATGATAGATGGAATTGCTAGCTAACATCACACTATTGAGATTATCACAATGCAATCTGACTTTGTTGTCCAACTATATCCTCAAGTTATTTAGGAGTTTCATCAACCAAACTTCTTCACATGATGCTAATGCTACATCCCTGTATTCCACTTCCGTGCTAGACAAAACAATGGTAGGCTATTTCTTACTACTCCAACTAATCATATTGTTGCCCAAACCAAATGCATTACCATTGGTTGTTGACCTCCTGTCATAGGCACAACCAGCCCAATCAGCATCAGTGTAACCTATCAAGTCAAGGGATTTCATATACTCATAAAATAGCCCATAATCCACAGTACTCTTCACGTACCACATAATCCTCCCGATTGCATCTAGATGTGGCTTAAAAGGCTTATGCATTAATTGACTGATCAGCCCCACTGCATAACTCAAGTTAGAATGAGTGATAGTAAGGTAAATCAAGCTGCCCACCATCTATATATACATTGTTACATTCTCTATTTCAATCCCAATATCAATTGCTAGCTTGACATTTTGATCCAAGGGTGTCTCCATAGCTTTACACTTTGTCATGCCATACTTCTGCAACATATCATGAGCATACTATTTTTGCAACAGCAATATACCCTACGGTGTAGGTATAACTTCAATCCCAAGAAAATACTTCAGCTCTCCAATATCTTTAACTTTAAATTTAGCTTGTAGCAATGATTTAATTTCATAAATCCCTTGATCATCATCTCCATTGATGATAATATCATCGACATAAACCACTAGAAAAATATAACCATGATTTTTCTTCTTTGTGAATAGACTATGATCTACATGAGCTATTTGAAATCCATGCTACTGTAAATAACTGCTTATCCAAGCATTCCATACTCTCTGTGCATGTTTCAGCCCATTTAAAGCTTTTTCTAGCTTACACACATATGTCAAAAAATCAGGATGAACATAGCTTTCAGGGGCTGCTCCATATATACTTCTTCAAGCAATTCACCATTCAAAAAAGTATTTTTAATATCCATCTACCATAATTTCTAGCCCTTAGACGCTGCCAATGCAATGACCATTCTCATTGTTGCCATCTTGGTAAGTGGATTGAAAGTCTCTTCATAATCCAAGCCATATTGCTGTGCATATCCCTTTGCAACTAGCTTGCCTTTATACTATTCTAGTGAACCATTTGACTTGCACTTTACTTTATAGACCCATTTGCAACCAATGGGTACGTTGTCTTCAAGAAACTTGACCAAATCCCATATTTCATTTTTAGTTAGTGTTGCATATTCTTCATCCATGGTAGGACACCAATTCTCATCTGCAACTGCATCATTAAACTTTGTAGGTTCTTTGAAACATATTATTGCAGTCATGTAAGCACAATGACGGGGGCTGAATATCCACTACTATATGTCAACCTGTCAATTGGTTTTTTTACTCTTTCAGACCTTCTTAACTGCGGTTCACTCTAAGCTTGCCTCTCATGAGGTGGCACATGCCTGATATGCCTTACACTAGGTGTCATAATTGAAGGTATTCCCAACTCAATGTCCAAACTATCATTGCAAAGTGACTCATATCCTGTTGTAAGCGGACCAGCCACATCATCAAATATATTTTCCTTTCCTTTATCCAATCTTCCCCTCACTAACATATCTATGTTAATGGATGTAGGAGTATGATTACATAGTTGTCCTATCCAAGGACTAACTCTAGATGAAGCATCATCTATAGGACCACTTATAGAAGTACTCGTTGAAGAAGAATTATTAGCATTAGTAGAGTTGGCTGATCCATCACAAACCATTGTAGTAGTATTACCATACCATGAAGCTAGCTCATCAAAAACTACATCTATGTGGATCAAGGTATCATAAGTGGATGATACATAACATTTGTAAGCCTTCCTGTCTTGTGCATAACCCAAAAAAACACTCTTAATAGCTTTTGGATCCAATTTCTTCCTCTTTTCATCAGAAACATGCATGTAAGCAATGCAACCAAATATCTTAAGATGCCTAATGTCAATACATCTTCTCATAGGGAGTTACATCATGAATCCCAGCTGCTATAGGAGTTCTATTTAGCACATAAACAACATTAACCATTGCTTCAGCCCAATAAGCATTTGGAAAACTCTTTTCATTAAGCATTACCCTTGCCAATTCCATAAGCACACGATTTTTCTTCTCTGCTACACCATTCTATTGTGGTGTATAACTACAAGTAAGCTGCCTTTTTATACCATATTTGGCAAGATACCTGTCAAACTCTCCGGATACATATTCTCCGCCTCCATCTAATCTTAAACATGAGATATAATAGCCTAGTTCATTTTCAACATACTTTTTGAAGTCTTTAAAAGCATCAAACACCTCATCTTTGTGTTTCATAATGCACATCAATGTGTATCTGCTCAAATCATCAATGAAAGAGACATAATATTGAGCATCACCGAAAGAAGCATTATGTGGCAGACCCCATACATCCGAGTGTACTAATTGCAATGGATGAGAAATGTTCTTGACATGTCTCATAAAAGGAAACCTTGTTTCCCAAACTGATAAGCAGAGCATACATGTCAAAGATTATTGTATTTGAACTTAGGTAACCCAAGTACAACCTCTTTTTGCTGCATAGATTTCAGCTTCTGAACATTTACATGGATAATATATTTATGCCAAATTTCAACATCTCATGCAACTCCATCATCATGGGCAAACATAGCTTCCTTCAATTCCGGAATAGATGCATCCAACATAAACATTCTCCCATCCCTTCTACCTTTAGCAATCAATTTCTAGCCATTACAATATTCCTCAATAAAGCATACGTCCTTATTGAATCTGACTTATAGATTCTGCTCTGCCATCTATCCAAATGACAAAATATTTTTAGTGATCGATGGTACATGAAGCACATCATGTAGACTCTTTTTCTTGCCATTAGGCATAAGCAATGGGACCACACCTGTATGCTAAATATCATGCTAAGTATCATCCCAAGTGTAGATATATCCATGAGGACCTACAACCAACTCATCAAACCAGTCTCTATGGGATGTAATATGATTAGAGACCCTTGAATATATGTACCATTTCTCATATTTGCCTTGCTTAGGCACATTCTTTGATACATGCTATATAGCAAACAACCTATCTCCCTGATCATCCTAAGCACCACTGGAAGATGCATAATTTTCATATTGTCTACCTTTCACTTTCATGTCTACTTGCTTCTTATGACAATCTTTGGCCATATGCCCATATCTTCCACAATAATGACAATATTTGTCCATATTAGGCTGCTCATTTGACTACCAAGATCCACCACCTCTGCCTCTAGTTATCTCCCCCTGCCTCTAAAACTGCCAGATCCTCATTGGCCCTACATATTTGAGTTATTTGATGCATTCTGCTCTTGCTGTCCATAGGTATTTCGAGCGTCTCCTAGACCTTGAAAAGATTCACGGCCTCCTCTGCCACCTCTACCACACGGTGGCTAGAGTAGAGAATAGTGTCTCTACCCTGATATGAACTAGAACCTATGTTAAGACCAAGCTTTACTTCTTCATACAGTATTAATACAAGCAGTTCATCCCAATCAAGGGGTTCTACTCTTAGAGAAGTAGAAGTATCAAATGCCTTGTACTCCTTGCCAAACCCATTCAATGTCATTGCAATCATATCATCCTCTGAAACACTAGACCCAATAGTATCCAGCTAGTCTACTATGGTCTTTATCTCCATCATGTATGCTTGAATGCTCATGCCATTTCTGGACATATTATTAAATTATTTCTTAAGCTGTATCTTCCTTGCATGCGTGACATTACCATAATTTTTCATGAGTATATCCCAAGCATCTTTCAGGGAATGATAACTAGTAATTTGCATAGCCATTGAATTAGAAATGCACAAAGAGAACCGATGTAGTATGTTGCGAGCTCTTTCTGACCACTGTCGATGAGCTCTTCACTAATCATGTGTTGGATTTTGTTCAGGTAATTTGGGTATAGCTTCAATCCCCATGCATGAATCCCAATATCCTCTGCCAATCAGAAAATTTTACATCCTAAACTTCCATAGTGCGAAGTTCTTGTTATCAAGATTATCACCAACAATTTGGTCATATTATTAGTGCCCTTAGCATTTTCCATATTGTAGCAAATAGTTTGTAATCAATGCTTGAATCCCTACAAGTCAAGATGTCTTATTAACCAATTTCAGCCTTCAACTTTCATGATAATTTTATGCAGCAAAATCCTTGCTAAAATCATAGTATTTCACCCCACAAACATGTTAGATACATCCACAATCGAGTGGCACAAAATGTAGGTACATCAACCAGTTCATAGAGCATGTAGTTGTTGCATATGCTATGTACATTTAATATTACTAACAGTGGAGAAACATACAGTCTAAAATCAGCAACCAATAAATTACCAACATCCTTTTCTCATTCAAAATAGAGATATTTATAGGTCAAACATGTCCCAAAACATCCTATACATTTGCCACTATATGCAAGTGTCCATACATGACCTTTTGGGCACATTGTAGTACATGTACAATAAGTACAAATGCCAAATATCTTCCTAGTTAATAATAATAAGCCAATATGAAGCCAAAAAAAGGGCAATCCAAGCTCAAAATTTTCCCAAATCATAGCATACTTATACCAACACATGTAGAGACCAATACATGATCATAGTGACATTCATACATGCCATGTCTATTAAGATAAAGTTGTGGATAAGGATAAAAGTTTGGATAAGATAAGGACAAGTCAGTATGTGGACTCCATTTCTATATTGCCTCTGTCTGTTTCCCTTATTGTGCATAGTATTCTCTTATCAACAATTTCCTGGTTTTCACAACATGGTATCAGAGCACCAAGTCCTATCTTTCTAGCTTATCATACTCTCCTCAAAATCACAAACCACTAGTCCTCCTTTACTCTCATTCTTCCAATGGCTCTTGTCAATGCTATTACCTCCTACAACTGACACATCAAGATCAACAAACTCAATGGAAGCAACTATCAAGTGTGGAAGCTAAGGATGGAACTTTACCTATCTCAAGAAAACCTATAGAATATTATCAATGGCAAGGAAGACTGCCCTGAACAAGAAGGAGTAGAAAAGGAAGATTAGATGAAAAGAGATATAGCTGCGAGAATGGAAATGCTTGTCCATTGTGGAGATCAACAAGTACAATTAGTAAGAACAATACCCACCACAAAAGGTATTTGGGAATTCTTCAACAATACATATGAACACACAGATATTGTTTATCAAATGACCATGTTTAGAAAACTATCTACTACTACCACTATGCATGAAGATCAGTCTACCCACTAAGTTCTTAAAACAATGGCAATATTTGCTGGATGAAACCATAATATATGGTTTAGTCATCTAAGAAGAATTACAAGCCATGTTGCTCCTCTCTTCCTTGCCTCTATCTTGGAGAGCCTTTATTACTACTCAAACCTCCACTGATAAACTCAAGCTTCATCCATTGATTAATATAATCAAGTAAGAGAAAGTCATGAGAGACTTTCTACTTCTTCAAATCAAGAATCCAAGGCTCTAGCTGTAACTGCTTACAACCCAAAACATATTCACAAAAGAGCTCAACACTTTCAACAAAAGCCCAAGTTTTCTTCTTGATCTAACTTCAAAGGGATTCTTGGTAATTCTCAACATAAGCACAACTCTTACCAATCTTATCAATCCCTATCCTTAACAAGAAACCCTCATTAACATCTCATATGTAATGCTTGCAAAAGACAAGGTCATATTGAAAAGGATTGTCATCAAAAAAATAGATTCAATAAATATCAATCAAAAGGTCAAGCTCACTTTGTTAGCATCAACAATTATGACATAGAAGAGCAACCAGAAACAATCATCAGCCTAGCCAAAAGTGTTTGGGCACCTTCATCAAACTCCAAAGAAGAATATACATGGTTTCTAGATTCTAGAGCTACTCATCATATGACTTTTCACAAGGAATGGTTAGTCAACTTCAAAGAGATCTCCACTCCACTTAGTGTTGCCATGGGAGACAACAACATTCAACAAGCTCAAGGCTATGGCACAATTCAAGTGGAGCTTCCCTCCAATCACATGATCAAGGTACATAAAGTCTATTATGTTCCCAATCTCAAGAAAAATCTATTAAGTATCAGTGAGCTCACTTCTCAATCCTCTCTCACTGCTCACTTCTACAAAGACCACTACATCTTATAGCTACTCTCACCTTCTCTCAAACTCACCTTCCCCAAACTAGGTTGGCTTTATACACTTGGGTATTCACTTCTACAACCTTCTTTAAATGCTTCAACTAACTCCACTTCACTCACAATTACACCACAAAACACACTCTTATGGCACTCTAGGCTTGGTCATGCCTCTCAAAATGTTCTCCAGAAACATATTCACAAGAAACTTGTCCCCGACATTCCACCTTCCCTATCTCAACTTCCATTTTGTCAAGCTTGTGCTCTTAGTAAAGCCACAAATCTTCCTTATCCCAAATCTTACTCGATTATGATGACTCAACCACTTCAATTAGTACACAGCGACATTTGTGGTCCAATAAAACTTGTATCTCTCACTAGAGCAAAATACTTTATGGTGCTTATTGATGATTATTCAAGATACATTATTGTATATTTTCTCACAAGGAAGTCACAATTCTTCTCTAAGTTCCACGAATATAAGGCATCAGTTGAAAATAAGCATGAGTTATGACTCAAAGCTCTCCATACAAAAAATGGAGCAGAATATACTTCAAATGAGTTCGAAGATTATTGCAACGCTTTTGGCATTCAACATGAGCTTACCATACCACATCATCCATAGCAAAATGGAGTTGTCGAACGCAAGAATCATACACTACTCAATGCTACAAGAGCCATGCTATCACTAGTTCATCTGGGAAAAGAATATTGGGAGGAAGCAATTGCTGTTGCAACATATCTTCAAAATAGGCTGTACTCAAACTCTCTACACAATAATACTCCTTACGGATTGTGGTTTGGTCACCCTCCTGACTTATCACATCTAAAAGTCTTTGGATATGCACTGCCGTTCTTGTCAACCAAGATCACAAATCCAAATTTTCTCCATGAGCCACACAACTAATTTTTACAGGATATGGTGAGCCATATGGTCACAAGACCTATCGATTCTCTGATCCAACTAACAAGGTCTTTATTTATGGCCGAAGTGCCATCTTTCATGAAGTTAATCCTCTTCCATCCAACATAACACAATCTCAATCTCCCAAACTTTATCCCATCGTCCCCTATGATAACAAATCTCCGACATTAGACATGTCTCAAGTAGGGCACACCATATCTTCTACAAAATCCCCTCTTTCTAGTTCTCTCCACTCCAGCTCTTCACCATTATCATTATCCTAATCTCATTCTAGATGTCCAAGGTTATTTGGTTCATATGAACAACCCTCACCTCCAAAAGCCTCTATCCTTAATGCATCAAATCATACCTTAGCACAAATTTTAAAAGGTATAAATGAGCCACCTCATTAGGAAGCGCAAATCATGCCATGTCACATGGGCAGATCTATCCAAACAGCACCGAATCCTCATGCCACACAGCAGCAACTTGCACCTCCACCTCATGCCATGCAGGAGCAGTTGGCACTCCATTTAATGACACATAGCTGTTGAGAGATCGAGCTCCACTCGCGATATGCCAGGGTGACCGTTGTGCACTTATGTCACCGACTTGTCAGTTGCAGATGCGGTTGGTACACCGCCCATGAATAATAGCTAGACGACAGCTATCCTTATCAACTCTAGTTCGTGGCTCAGTTAGTATGCCACCTTAGTTAGTTGTCTTTGGTTTGAGACCCATATATAGGGTTCTTCTATTTCTTTGTATGAGACTTTTCTTTTTGGCTTACACAACTAAGAAGAGGAAAACTGTTTTCAGCCTCCACCTTTGTGTGTATTCCCCCATTGTGCAAGCAAGAAAGCTACAAGTGAGACTCCTTCCTTCTCTCTCACAATCTTGACATAGTATCAGAGCCTTGTTCGTGGTAAGGAGCTCAAGAAAGCAAGCCAAGCTCGCGGTGTTCTGGTAAGAGGAGCAGTATTGCTTTCATTTTCTGTTTTGGGAGCATATCTCTGCAGGAAGCACAGCCGGAAATTGCAAGAGTGCATTGTCTCAGGTTGAGACGCCCTTCGCGGTGAAGAAAGAGGGCAGTATATGCTGCGGGAGAGGGCTATAGCCCTTGGCGACCTTGTTTTTTTTATTTGAGGCCATTTCGGGGCCTGTTTTGGAGGCGGAAGTTTTCTGCATGCACTCAGCAAAAGGCTCAGTTTTATGCTGTGCAGCCACTGTTCTACAGGTTGGTGAAAAGTTACTGTAGAAATTGCATTGTATGCTTGTGCGCAGAGACATTGGGAGTTTCAGAATCATCCTTGGTTCCTGTTTATGCAAAATCGTCACTAGGAAGTGACTGTGTGGTCAAATACCACTTTCGCCAGTTTTGCACATTTGCCCTTGTGAGGGTAAAGCTGTGTCTTTTTGCAGTGACAGAATTTTTTGCAGTATTCTGTAATGGCGTCTGATTCTCTTTCACAGATTGTCACTGAAAAACTTGACAAGAACAACTTCCAGGCATGGAAGTTTAGAATGACGAATTTCCTTATGGGAAAAGGATATTGGGAATTTGTTGCAGGAAATGAAGAAGAACCAGTTCTTCTTGATGTTCCCAATCAACAGCAAATGCAGGCATTCAAAGCATGGCATGAGAGAGCCAGGAAAGTTATGTACTGGCTGTCTATCAGTATTTCAGACTCTATGATTGTGCATATTCAGGATGCAAGTACGCCAAAGGAGGCATGGGATACTTTGTCAAAAATGTATAGCACAAATACGCAAGCCAGGAAAATGCAGCTCAAGCAAGAGTTGCATAATGTGCAAAGAGAAAATATGAGCATCAATGACTACCACATGAAGGTGAAGAAGATTGCAGATGCACTTGCTTCCATTGGGTCGCCAGTGGAAGATGATGATTTAGTTTCTGTGACCTTGAATGGTCTAGGAAAGGATTATGTACAGTTCCGAACATCCATTTCCGTCCGTGAAAGATTTCCTGATTTTGAGGAGTTGATTGCTCTTCTAATTTCTGAGGAGCAGAGAAATGGTGGTGCATCTTCTTCAGGAGGAACTTCAAAAGAAGTTGTCTTCTACTCAAATGCTGGAAGAGGTAGAGGCAGAGGTAGAGGAGGCCGATCTGGAGGCCGTGGTAGAAATCAGAATATGCAGCAAACTCAAGAAAACCAGTCTTATGGAGGAGGACGTGGTAACTCTAGAGGCAGGGGAGCCAAAGAGGTCGTGGTGGATGGCAAAGAGGTCAAAATGCAAACAGTAATGTTGAATGCTACTACTGTGGTAAAATGGGTCATATGGCTAAAGACTGCTATAAAAAGCAGAATGACATCATGAATGGAAAACTGCAACAAGGGAATTATGCATCTTCTAGTAGACAGGGTGATGACAGAAATGAGCATTTGTTCATGGTGCAGCACATGAACAATTCTGTGACAAGTGCAGAAGAAAGCAATGATGTATGGTATGTTGACTCAGGTGCATCAAACCACATGACAGGTCATGCAGAATGGATGGAGGATGCAAGGAAAATGGAAAAACCAGGATTTGTGGAGACTGGTGATGATACTGCACATCCTATTGTGCAGATTGGAAAAATTCCCTTGTCTATGCAGGATGGGAAAAAGAAATACCTGTCCGATGTATTTCATGTCCCGAATATCACCAAGAATCTGGTTTTTGTTGGTCAAATGGTTGAGCAGGGCTTGTAGGTCAGATTTAATCCTCATGGATGCTTTGTTGAGGATATGAAAAATAAAGGTCGCTTGATAGCAAAAGGAAAGAAGAAGGGAAGAATGTTTACATTGGATGCAGACATGCCTGAATTGAGTGCAGCAATGTTTGCACATAGGACCGGTGTAGTTGCAGATATTGATATCTGACATAAACGCATTGGTCATGTTAATGTACAGTGACTTAAATCAATGCAGGCCCAAAATATTGTTGCAGGATTGCCTAAATTCAAGGTTGCAGAAATGCATAAGGTATGTGAAGCCTGTCAGTTTGGAAAACAGGCAAGGAAACCATTTCCTAGACATGTTCAAGAGAGTAAGAAGCCATTGGAATTAATCCACTCTGATGTGTGGACTACTAAACCTGCATCTCTTGGAGGCTGTCATTATTTTGTCACTTTTATTGATGACTATAGCAGAAAAGTTTGGGTGTATTTTATGAAAAAGAAAAGTGAAGTTTTTGGGCATTTCAAAACTCTTAAAGCTATGGTTGAAAAAGAAACAGGCCTGCAAATAAAATGCCTAAGGTCAGATGGAGGGGGAGAGTACCTCTCAAATGAGTTTGCAAGGTTCCTGCAGGAGCATGGCATAAAGCAGCAATATTCATGCAGTCATACCCCACAACAAAATGGAATTGCAGAAAGGAAAAACAGGCATATTGGAGAGGTATCTCGTGCCATGCTCAATGAAAAAGACTTGCCAGATTTTTATTGGGCTGAAGCAGTTGCTACAGCAGTCTACATAATGAACAGGACTCCCACTGCAGCAATACATGGAATGACTCCAGAGGAGAGGTATACTGGTAGGAAACCAGATATTTCTCATTTGAAAATTTTTGGTTGCATTGCCTATGTACATGTGCCAGATGAGTTGAGATCCAAGTTGGATCCAAAAGCTGAGAAGTGCATCTTTATTGGTTACTCTCTGCAACAAAAAAGGTATAGATGCTATAACCCTTCTACTCGTAACTTTACAGTGAGCAGAGATGTTGTTTTTTATGAGATGAGTAGCTGGTATAAACCAGTAAATGTGATAGATGATGTAGATGCACAAAATGGTAATGCTGCACAGAATTCTCAACAGCAGTCACAAGATATTAGTGGACCTGGAGCGTCCTCTAGCAGTGGTTCACATTCTTCACCATGGACAGGCAGATTGAGATTAGGGGAATCTTCTCAAGGCAGTGCAAATAGTGGTATGCAGGTGTCACGAAAAGGAAAAGAGAAGGTAGATCAGCCCATGTTTGATGTGAATGCAGGTCACTCTTATGTGGATGGTGAATCCAGTGGCTCAGAACAGAGCATTGATGATGAGTTGGGTATTCCTTCTATTGTTACACCTGGAGTAAGGAAGACGAGGGATGTTTTGAGAGCACCTAGGAGTGAACCTACTTTGCGCAGGTCAACCACAGTTAGGTATCTTGTGGATAGGCTGAAATATGATGGATTTACAGCCATTCACTATGCATATATGGTCAAAGTGATACAGGAACCAGAACCCACTTCTTTTGAGCAAGCCATGGGAAAAGAAAAATGGGAGAAAGCCATGGATGAAGAAATGGATGCCTTGGAAGCAAATGCTACATGGGAATTGGTACCTTTGCCTAAAGGTAAGAATACAATTGGCTGTAAGTGGGTTTATAAAGTGAAGCACAATGCAGATGGTTCTGTGAACAGATACAAGGCAAGATTAGTAGTCAAGGGGTATGCACAAACATATGGCATTGACTATGAAGAAACATTCAGTCCGGTTGCAAGGATGGCAACCGTAAGAGCAGTCATTGCTATGGCTGCATCAAAGGGATGGTCTTTACATCAGATGGATGTAAAGAATGCCTTCTTGCATGGTGATTTGCAAGAAGAGGTCTATATGGAGCAGCCACCAGGTTATGTGCATGCTGTTCATCCTGAGTTTGTTTGCAGGTTGAAGAAAGCCTTGTATGGCTTGAAGCAAGCACCTAGAGCATGGTCTGACAAGATAGGACAGTATCTTGTCACTATTGGCTTTCAGATTTCCAAGGCAGATTTCTCACTTTATGTGAGAAAAACAGAGAAAGGTATTATGCTGCTTGTCATTTATGTTGATGATTTGATTATGACAGGTGACAGTGATGAAGATATCCTTCATGTGAAAATGCTATTGAAGCAGAAGTTTGAGATGAAGGATTTGGGAGAGCTGCGTTATTTCTTGGGCATTGAGGTGATTAGATCACCAAGTGGGATACAGCTCTTACAGAGGCAGTATGGATTGGACATGCTGTCCAAATATGGGATGACAGGCTGTAAGCCTATTTCAGTTCCTTTGGAGCAGAATGTGAAGCTGAGCACAGATGCAGGTGAGCTTCTGGAAGACCCTACTATGTACAGACGCATAGTAGGAAGCTTGATTTATATGACTATTACCAGGCTAGATTTGAGCTATGATGTTGGGTTGGTAAGTCAGTTTATGCATGCTCCAAGGAAATCGCATTTGGATGCGGCTAGACGCATACTCAGGTATGTGAAGTCCACATTGCAGTATGGACTATTTTATGAGACTGGGGTTCAGATACAGTTACATGGATACACTGATGCTGATTGGGCTGGTAGCATTTCTGATAGACGATCTTTCAGTGGATATGTGTTCTCTTTTGGGAGTGCTGCAGTCACTTGGAGCAGCAAGAAACAGCCTACAGTTGCCTTATCGAGCACAGAGGCCGAGTACAAGGGTGCAGCAATGGCTGCATGTGAGGTAGCTTGGTTGCATAAGCTACTTTATGATATGCATCAGCCTACAAATGGGCCAGTTGTCATTTATTGTGACAACATGAGTAGTATACACTTGGCAAATAACCTAGTCTATCATGCTAGAACAAAGCACATTGAGGTACATTATCACTATGTGCGAGAGAGGGTTTTACTAGGTCTTATTGATCTAGTTTATGTCAGCATAGAGGATCAGGTAGCTGACATATTTACGAAGGCATTGGGCGCAGAGAAGCTGCGCAAGTTCAGAGACCTGCTTGGTGTGCAGGAATTGGGATTGAGCTCGAGGGGGAGTGTTGAGAGATTGAGCTCCACTCGCGATATGCCAGGGTGACCGTTGTGCACTTATGTCACCGACTTGTCAGTTGCAGATACGGTTGGTACACCACCCATGAATAATAGCTAGACGACAGCTATCATTATCTACTCTAGTTCGTGGCTCAGTTAGTATGTCACCTTAGTTAGTTGTCTTTGGTTTGAGACCCATATATAGGGTTCTTCTATTTCTTTGTATGAGACTTTTCTTTTTGGCTTACACAACTAAGAAGAGGAAAACTGTTTTCAGCCTCCACCTTTGTGTGTATTCCCCCATTGTGCAAGCAAGAAAGCTACAAGTGAGACTCCTTCCTTCTCTCCCACAATCTTGACAATAGCAACATGCATCTTCACTCAGTTCACAAGCCACTAGCTACTCCACTTAACAACACAGAAACGCAGGTGTCTTCACTGAGTCACATGCGGCAACAATTGGTGTAGCATGGAAGCTTGTTTAATCCCTCTCCAAGCCAACAACCTGGCAACATTGACAAAAACCATTTTCACACTTCACCTCAACCCCATTCTCTACCTTCCCCACAGCTTGGAAGCTCCCTACATGGTACAGAAACACTATATAAACATCAAGCCTCTTATCCTTCAATCATACATGATCCATATCATCAAGAGAATTCTAATCCTCTCAATGCCTCCACTCTACAATTACATCCATCCTCTTCCATTTTAGAATACAAAATTTGAAGGTCTGCTTGCATAGCAATAATGTCTTGAACATCAAGCAATACTTCCCCTACGGCTCTCATTGTTACCACTCTACGACCTCCATCTCCAACTTCTTCATCAATGCCCATTAATCTATTTAGTACTTCCAACTCCACACTGAAGAGGTACAATCACAATCAACTCCTTACTTCAAAAACTTACATGACATTTATCTTAGTACATGCAACATGAACAACCAAACACTTTGGGATGGTGGAAGAGTGATGGCACACCAATGTCCTATTTACTTGTGTAAAAATATTGATATAAGGCACTTGGAGTCACTTTCCCTTCCACTATGTTTGATTGTGTTGCTTAGTGCATCCATAATATGGGCATTCTAAATTAAAACATTTCAAGTGTCTTGCATAGGAGCTATGCCAAACCACACATTTAACATTATCCTTGGTGCAAGTTTTATACTCCACTCAAACATGACCATCATTTCTTTGCTCCATCCTTGACATTGGCTTACCCTCTAGGGATGTAGGTAGCTCAAAGACAATGTCTCCATCGTATTGAGAAGGCAATGCATGAACTCCCATAGTAGCAGAGCCATTCATCATTCCAACAAGCAATGAGTCATTCAAAGGCAACCTTCTGAGAGGCCAAGGATACTACTTTGCTTGCCCTCCATAAGAATCTATCACCAAGATCAAAATATTCCTAGAGCTTCTTCTCTATTACCATTATCTCAATTGATTCGAAACCTATAGAGAGAACTTGAACAAAGGTATCACTCCTAATGTGTATTTTGTGTACCATTTCTAGTATTTGGATGTGGTTAACAGGGGTACGAGATGAAAATAACATATATAGCAAAACAATCCTACACGGTACATGAATTTATTCAATTTCAAAAAAAATTGAAAATATCCAAGCAATGATGCATGAATAGATGTGCATTCATTTTGCATAATTGCCAACAAAGAGGAATGAAGTCTCCACCATCTATCTAGCTAGAAATTTTGAAGTTATGAACCTAGACACACATTTATTATGTGCATGGGAATAGTGTATGTAAAGGGACTAAGTGTGTGTGTGTGTGTGTGTGTGTGTGTGTGTGTGTGTGTGTGTGCGCGCGCGCGCGCGTGTGCACGTGTGGGCGTGGGCGTGGGCGGGTGCGGGTGCGGGCGCGGGTGCGTGTGCGGGCGCGGGCGCGGGCGCGTGCACGTGCGCGTGCGCGTGCGTGTGCACGTGCGCGTGCGTGTGTGTGTGTGGGTGTGTGTGTGTGTGTGTGTGTGTGTGTGTGTGGGGGGGGGGGGGGTGCTCAATTTGCATATGTATAGTGTTGAGTCTATGTAGCTTCCTTGCTCATGTTCATAAGGTTTGGAATACTTATGCGCTAACAATTGGCCTTAGAAGGGTGAATCCGAATTGCAATAGGGCTTCACATGAATACTAAAATTGGTTAGTCTATTATTACTTGGTTTGAATCAATTTGATTAATAATAGGTGCTTGGAATGGGAAGCGTTAGTGCTTGGCCTCATGGTCAGGTGTAATCTGGTTGTTGCAAGGGTGTAACTTGATGCTTGCAAGGGAAAGTGCTAGCACTTGGCCTCATTGATAAGGTTTAGGTGCATTCTGAAGGTTGCACTAAGGTTTAGGCTTGATGTTCTCTATTGGTTGAGTCTATCCTCACACTTTCTTAGTGTCTCTGGAATACGTCGCCTTCCTCCCCGTATGATGTGCTAAACAAGAGCCCACTTGCCTCATAGGTGTTGTTTCAAAAAAATGCTATTTGAACACAATTTCATCTCATTCTTTCCTATTGAGCACAATTTTTTAGCATGATGAAGTTGGTTCAAATCATTATTTCCATCTAAACATTATTTTTGAACACGATGAAGCGAAAATGGGAACACAATTTATGTGCACCAATTGAACACAATTTCATCTTAGGTTATTTCACTAAGATGAATGGAAATATAGTGCCCACTACTACCCCAGAATGCATTGAATTTTTGGGCCTACAATCAATGCAAATGAAAATTAAGGAAACTCATAATACCCCAAAATATGCACCGATTTTTGGGCATGCAATCATACTGAAACTACCACTATTTTGTTGTTGCTCAAGGCTAGCTCTACTGATTTCAAACTCCAAAAATGGGTTTCTTTCCATCTATTGATGTTTCTTTTATTGATCGTGGTATTCCTATTAGTAGTATTGTTATAATAGAGCCATCATTCCTATCAACTAACTGTTGAATATGTCATTGTTTTCCAAGTATTGCTACTCCTTTCAAACTTGCCTTCCTTTCTTTTCAACTCATTCTACGAATATGTTCATATGGCATATATGTAGCCCTTTTATATGTGGTAGATATGTTCTAGTTGCCTATCTATTTTAGTCCATGCTCTTCTACTTTATGGCTACTCATATGTATCTAAGATGATTTCATAAGCTCTGTACTGGAAATACTTTGAGCATGAGCATATGTATTATGACTCATAATAGTTTGCATTTTATGTTCATTGGTTTAGCCAAAAGGCATGGTTCTACAATAGCCATGCATTGTGTGCTCATGCCACCTCAAAATGAAATAATTGATGATCATGACCATGATGCATGTGTTCCTCTATAGCTTGGCATTTGGTCTCTACACCATTCAAGTGATCCCGTGCAAAAACTGTATGGGCATCCTTATCTCTCCATTTCTCAAGTTAATCTACTTTATTGGTTGAATGATCATCAAATGCCCATTATGTGCATTACAAGAAGAATATTGCATAGTGTGTCATTGCCAATGAAGAGTGAGCACACCATGATAACTAACATGTTATATAGCCTAATTCAAAGGAGATAAGAAGAAAATTCATAGCCTCCACTGGTAATCCAAAGATTTAGTTTTTCTAGAAAGGTCATAAGAAAGCTAGCCTTTTAAAAACAAGGCCTCCATCATTTAACTTCATTCACTAAGTTTCCCAATAATCATCATGAGGTTAATGTTAGACACAATTTCATGGCCAAACACTTTGTTAAGACCCTTACCCAAGACCTTACATACTTTGGAGTTTTAAACCCCTTTTTCTAGTGTGGGACACCCCTACATATTTTGACATTATAGAACAATCGACTAGTTATCTTATTAGCCTTGTACTAGACCCCTACTCTGTGCACATAATTTGGTCTTCATTGTGACCATGGTCTTCATTGTACATACTCCAAGTGTGAACACTTGTCATTTTTCATGCGTTGATTGATCACATGACATGTGGAGAAATGGTTGCAAGTGTTAAGTGCTTTATGTGGATTTATCATTAGTTTGTATAGATATGATGATCATGTAGGTTCATTATATTCATCATGCATTGGTTCATTGATTATTATTTTCATACAGTTTGAGTTCAATGGCCCCTAAGTGGAAGAGACAATCAAGAAAATAATTGCAAGTAGAGGAAATTACAATTAGTGTATGGTCAAAATCATGCAATTTTCTTGATTGTTTGCTTTTGTTGATGTGTCAATTTCTTATAGCCAAGAGTTCAAGCTTAGGAACAAATTGTATCTAGTGCCATGCCTCTTGATGATGAAAACAATGATTTCATGGACACCTAGGTATAAAATAACTAGATCTATCACCTACATGAGAGCATGTTGCCATAAGATTTGAGAATTAAACTATCCTATTCTTTGAATGTTTAATTTTTATCAAAGGTGTTGACTAGAAGACAACAAGAATACTCTGATCATGAACTTGCAAAAAGTTTGGCATGCTCCAGTGAAGCCAACAAGGAAACAAGTGGGGAGTTGATTGACCCTCTAGAGATCATGAAAGGGGGTGATGTGTTGTCCAAGTGCCGAATTCTAGATGTTTCAAAATCTCCACCCATCCCTTTGTGCCGCATGTACCTATACCCAATGGTTTGTGGTTTAAGGAGCAATGTGTCTCCTATAAAGATTGCACTTGAGGGAGAGACCTATTGTCTTGAGAAGGGCACTTTCTATGTTTTGATTGTCTCTCCCACCGATCAAGACATGCTAGTGAAAAATGAGGTCTGTGCAAGGTGGGATGCCCATTGGCAAGACATGGATAGGGAGTTTGAGCATGAATTGAAAGGCAAAAGGCATATTGACTTTCTCTCAAACAAGATGTTTATGTCTAGGAAGGGAACCATTGCACAATTCCTTTTGGATTGAGCTTATCTTAAAGAAACATAAGGTGTGTGGCTATGGCATCTGAGAGTTGTAAGCACTGTGATTCATCCCAATAGGCTTAGTGTGGTTTCATTGCTTATCAGTCTTTTGTGCATGAATGAGTAAGTATTACATTGTTCATATGTGTTTTGGATTGTATATTGGCTCTAATATTTTCTATCTTTAAATTTTAACAAGCAAGCACTCATAGTTACAAATCTCAAAGTCACATTGGTCAATGCTGCCAGCATTTGTGATTGTAAGATAAAAATGTAATTGCAAGAAAAACCATCACAAGTTTCCAGGACATTGAAGGTAAAAAATAAGCTTAAGGCAAAAAGCTACCATCATGGTATCCACTAGCCAAAGAGGACATGGCACAATTATTTTATTAGGTATTGCTATTTTGTATACTAACCTTTTCAAAATTTGAGGATTGAACATTCCTGATCTTTAGGTTTGTAAAGTTCAGTTTCAAAAAGAATGGCAACAAGGAATCTTAGTGAGGACCAAGAGTTGACCAAGGAATAGGAGATTTTGGCTTATATAAAGAATAAATACAATGATCGTGTGCAAAAGGTAAGATTTTTGCCTATCTTTTGGAGCTACATTATAGACTCCATATGCATGTTTGCTTACTTGGATTGTCTACCATCCATAGCTTCTCAACTTAATCAATCCTTTATTAGGAAGGGAGTGGAGGGAGACTTTGTTCTCCTTGAGGTTGGATGGCCTTGAGACAATAGTAGGCATTGAAAATTTGAACCTAATAGCAATCTCATTAGTTTCCATTGACAAAAAGATCACATGGCTGAGGATGCTTGAGAGCTCAAGAGCAATGTGGAGTGCTCATGGGATGAAAAGCAAAAATGCTAAATTTAGAATGTAAGATCATGCCTACTCCTTTGAATTGGAAATCTAAATTGCAATTAGTATGAATGTGTTCTTTGAATTCGCATCTTACGGTTATTTTGGTGCAAGTGGCTATCTAGAGAGGTGTTGCTAGATACAATAGAGAAAAACTCATTGAGGACATTGGAGGATGAGGTAAAATCGGTAGCAACTATAGGGAGCCCTCTAGACCTTCCTCCTGAGCCCTCTCTCCATGATTACTTCTTGCAAATACATTATGAAGGCAAAAAATACATCTTTGAAACCATCAAGAAGGTTGGCTCAAAGGAGGATAAGACTAAATGATGGACATGCATGTTGAAGATCATGAATCTAGAGCATGGCAGCTATGGAGGTTGGAAGAAGAAGACTATGTTCATGTTGTCATAGATAAAGAGAGACCAGTTGTTACACAAGTGAATTAGGTTCCAAGATATATTATCTTGGACTCATAAAGACGATCTTGTGTAATGAACTAATTGACATTGACAATATACTAAGTGAAAGTACAAAGCATCATAATATTGTGTTCGTTCAATTGTCAAGTACAATGCTTTATAGAAGTTGAGTTGTTCCACTCTCCTCACTGTGCATATGGGATTCAGGTCATCTCTTCCTAGAGCATACATCATTTGTCTATCACTCAACAACGCATAGTGTCAGCTAGATGCAGCCTCTTGTTGCTTTCTTTATAGGTATGAAACTAAAATAAGTGAATCATTGCTGCTATTTTCTATGTCTCCTTGATTTGTAGATATGTTATTGTGAATGCATACCTTTTGTTTTTATGTTTCAATGACAAGAACTTCTTGCACTCAAGGGATCTTGCGTTGAGATTTGAATCACCAGCTACTTGTAAGCCATGGGTTGACATTACAAACAAGCAATGTACTATGTATGGGGATGACATGGATGGGCTTTCTAGGTATGAGACTGAGAATAATCCATGGTGGTTGGATATGCTAAAACCTAATCTCTTGCCGTTGCGGGAGACAAAATTTTGATGAGTTCAAATGGCTTGGTGATGGGGCTTGTTCACAAGTATGGGGTAAGATGAATTTGACATTTGAACTTTTACTTGTCTAGTAAGAAGGTATTTCAACTACTAAGGGATAAGAAAAATAATAATTCCATTATTTCCATTGAGAATGGAGATGGGATAAAGGTGATGAATGAGGTAATAATCCATTTTTTATTCATAACCACTTGTCTACTATTGTAAGGAGGGTCCCTAAGGACAATGTTGATAAGAACCATCTCGTCAAAGAGTTTTTGGGCCCACCAAGTGTTTTCTTATTAAGGAAATTTCCCTTTTGTTGGATAGACCCTTTTCATGGGAGGAACTCTCTTTTTCAATCTCTCACATAAAGAAAGGAAAAGCTCCTAGCCCAAATGAAATTCTTGCTAAATTTTATACTATAATTTGGGACCATTGTGGTGATAATTCATGTAGGTTGATGGTGTGTAGCTCTAGGAACTAGATCCTAAGAGAATCAAGGTGTCATCAAGCTCATTCCCAAGAATGATTTGAGGTGAAAACCTAACCATTTCCATCTCATTACTAATGTTGAATTTGGCATATAAGTTGATGGCTAAGGCCATTGCTCTAAGGCAAGTCTAGAGGCAACTATAATAAGTAAAGAGGTACTAGGGCCTCTAGCCGAAGGTACTCATCAAGGCTCAATATGGCTTTTTTTATTATCATAAAATCCATGATGCTATCCTCAATATTATTTTTGGGATTGATAGAGAAATGGTGATTGGTGGGGGTTAATGTCATGTAAACATGGACTTTGATAAAGTGCATGATGTGATCACTCGGGAGTTCATCTTGATTATATTACAATGGTTTGGATTTAGGCATATTTGTTTGCAAGAAATATTCTAAGTCTTTTTTCTAACCGTATAGCTATGATCATCATAAATGGCTATCTCACTATTCCATTTGATCTGAAATGATCCATCCAACAAGGGCATTTCTATCCCCACTTCTTTTTGCTCAAGTCACACATCCACTTTTGGAGAAAATTGATTATGAGATTCAAGATAGTTTTATTAAAGGCATCCTTGTACCAAACAACCAACTGGCCAATTTGCATCACAATTATCAAATATTTGCAACATAAGTTTAATGAAAATATTAGGAAGAGGAGAAACTTGGAGATTGGTCTCTCTTGGTCACTTAGTCCTCACAATGATTCTTCATCCCATAATGATATTGAAACTATCTTCCCCTTCATATGAGATATGGATGACTAACTAATATTTAACCTTAGGTTCTTTCAAAAAAGTATATCCTAGTGTGTCAATTGTTTTACCCTTGAGTGGATTCCCTTGCTACTAACAATCCAATTCCTTGTCAATGCAACCCAAGGTTGGACTTCATCCAATCTTCAAAGTAGGTTAAAGGATTTTTTGATAGATTTTTTAAATAGAGGCTCAATACCCACACCACCAAAATTCCTAGTAGTTATTTCTTGGAAGGAGGTCCCCTCTACATTCAATTGAAGGATTATCTAAAAAGAAGGTTCAATTTTTCATTGAGCGAACTGATTTGGATACAAAATGTAGCATTAGTGATGAGTTTTGTCCTCTTAATCATTCATCAAGGCTAGTCAAGAACATTTGCTACAAGGGACTGATCAGGTGGAGCAATGTATGTGATTGTAATAGTATGGACATCATTGGTCCAAAATTAGCCTATCTAGAAGTTCAAGCTTAATGGTTTGGAGGTTATGTGGCTTAGTTGTGTTATTAATACGAGAAAGAATGGATGGCCTATCACCAAATGGACACCCTCTAGCCAACTACATGTTTGCAAAAGGATCGTTGATTTTGGTTGCTAAGCCCAAATCAAACTTGCCAATTGGCATCTAGTGTGACAATTGTAGCTAAGTGGGTTGTGAAAGCTTTGCTATCTATGTATCATCCTTCAAGATTTTTATGTCTTGATCCTTGAACACCCCAATATTTTCCCACTGCTCTTTGGTCTTGAGTTATAAAATGTTGAATTTGGCACATCTTCCATTAAGTACCCTTTAGCTACACTTTTGCAACCTCAATTCAATACTTGTGCATCCTAATGAACCGTCACTAGGGTACCACCTCTAACTTTGAATTCAATAATACTAAGGAAAGATTATTCTACAAATAAATAGCTAGACCATCATTCTTGACTAGTTTGGTTTCTTGCAAACATACTACATGAGGTTTATGTTGTCTAATTAATCTCTCACAATATCTCTTTCTCTATGATGGACATAAACCATGCTCATTCCAACCAAGATTGGAGAATTTCTTTGAAGCCTTATCCATACAGATACTTAGCATTAGATTCAAGGTCTCATGAATCTACCTCTCACATAGTTTCTTGCACACAAATTCACATTCAATTCTGGTGAATGTGCAAGGTAAATCTCCATATGCAAGGAAAACATTAAGAGATAGGTAGGTACTCAATGAATTCCTTTATTTTTGGTTGAACGGCAAGGAGTTCCATTTGAAAGCATTCCATATTTTATTGACAGTTGGGGTACATGATGAGTTTGTTGAGCCCTCGATGGTTTTATCTTCACAGGAGAGTCTTGATAGAGATTTATTTGTAAGCATTTCCTATTATTTTCTAGTGTAATGCTCTCTACTTGTTTTGAAATTATTATGTTCTCTCTTGCTTCTATAGGGGACCAGTCTATATACCCTCACACATCCCACCATGTGCCCCTTACATACACTCCTCCACATATAGGTCACAATTGAAATCCTGCTCTCTATGAATTTGGGGTCAGTGATTACATATCTATGGGTAAGTGTTTTACATATTCTATTAGAAATGAGGACTTTGGAAAGATTCATAGCTTCTTTTGGGGCATAGATCATCTTGGCATCAAACAACACTCTCATGGGTCCCACAATCCAAGGTGCACTCCTTAGGCTCCCACACTCTCTATAGCCTTCATCATGCAAGAAGAGAGCATGGATAAGGCATGAGATAGTACATGAGAAGAGGAGGAGGCTTCAGCCTTGATCCCTCACCATAGTCTCACTCTCTTTCCCTCAATCTCAACCTCTCTTCCTCACTCTCTCTCCCACAAGACAAAAGTAAGAGAGCAAGACCCAAAAGTTAGTACACATAGGCCCATAGCTTGTTCCATTCTTTCTCATCCTTTTTTATACAACTTTTTAGGGTTATCATTTCCCATCCCCCTTGGGAATGTCAACCCTCTTTTTGGCCAAGTGAACAATCACACCTCCTTGCATGCAACTAGTTGTTGATTTCTATCTTTAACTCAAGTGCTACTCATCTTTCAATACAAATTGCATGGGAGGGAGCCTTGGCTCTCTTTACATCTTTCAAAATAATGATAAACCTCAGAAATTCAAAAAAGTTGTGGTCCTTTCAAGCTCTTCCTTAACTTGATGTTGAGAGCTCTCTTCTACAGGAGAGATAAACCATATGAATTTGGATGCCTCTTGTGTGTCTCATGCTTTGATAGTTAGAGACCAACATGATGGAAATGTAAAGAATGACTATGGTAATGGCTGTGGATGGGATTCACAAAAATCTCATTCCAAGTCACATGGCAAGTCGCGCAATAAGTCTCGTGGGAGAAATGCAAATTTGACTTGTCATCATTGTGGGAAGAAATGCCACATAAGGCAACAGTTTCATGAATTGCACAATGAAAGGCACAAACATAAGAGGAAAGAGAAAGTGCAGGAAAATTCTTCTGATCGTAGCATAGCACTTGTTAAGTCAAGTGTTAAAATTGAAGAGATCAATGTTATGTAGCCTGAGGATAGTGATGGGGATTATATCCTTGTAGAAACTTCATCTAGTGCTTGGTAGATGACAAAGATACACTCTATGTATGCACAGTGTTAGCTCTTGGACTCAAGTGTGCCCTTTCATGTGACACCTTGTTGAGAGTGGTTCCATTCATACCATTCTGTTTTGGGTTCTGCGTGCTTGGGTAATAACATGTCTCTTGAGATTATGGGCATTGGTGATGTTAGGCTGCAATTTCCTTCTGACAGTAGTTTTGTTATGAACGATGTACATTATGTACCTACATTGACACACAGTCTCATGTCCACTGGACAACTTGATGAGGCAGGATATCATGTATCTTTTGGAGACTCTAAATGGAATATTACTCATGGTGGGCTTGTGCTTGTGCTTGCGAGAGGTGCCAAGGCTGGCAGCCTCTACCCCTTAGTTGTTTCTAGATCTACAGTTGATCATGCTTTGTCTATGGGATCTTTACCTCATGTATCTCTTTGGCATGCCCGTTTGGGGCATATGTTTGTTAAGGAAATGAAAATTCTTTCTGGTTTGCAGTACTTACCGCCCGATTGACCATTCTCATTTTGATTCTTGTGATCATTGTCTTTATGGCAGGCAGACTAGGCCTACGCATAAGAAGTCTGATATGTCATGCATGAGTGAGCCCTTGGCTTTGGTTCATTTTGATGTCTGTGGCCCCATGCCCTGTCAGTCTATGGGTAGTTTGAAGTATTTTGTTACTTTCATAGATGATTTTTCACGTAAAGTATCAGCTTATCCCATAAAGCAAAATCTGATGTATTGGCAAAGATGGCTTGCTTTGGCGAAAACCTAGTCTAGGCATAGGCTGAAATACCTAAGGACAGATAATGGGGGTGAGTATGTCCTTCTCCTTAGAATGGTAGGGCTGAGCATATGAATAGGACCATCCAAGAGAGGGTTCACAGTATGCTTAGTGTGCAAGCCTACCCCAGCACTTTTGGACTGAGGCAGTTATGACTGTCATGCATATCATTAATAGATTGCCTTCTTGTAGTGCCATTGATTTCTAGGTTGCAAAGGAGGTATGGACAGGAAAGCCTCCCTCTTAATAAGCGTATTTACGTGTCTTTGGATGTGAGGCATTTTCCATGTGCCCAAGGACAAGCGTAACAAGATGGATCCTAAGAGTGTTAAATGCATATTCTTTGACTATGGAGATGCAAGAGAGATGGTTTACCATCTATGGGATCTGCATGCACAAAAAATCATCCATAGTCATAATGTAGTCTTCCATGAAGACAAGATGCATAGGCAACCTGAGAAAATAGTGGAGATAGGCATGGTTATATTTCAAGAGGAGCCACAAGCTCCCATGTATAGCCAGCTCGATAGCTTGCAGTAGTAATAGGTACTCATGGCCAGGGTGTTGGACAAAATGTTGGGCAGGTGACAAAGCTTGCAATGCGGCATTCTACTAGAGATAGACGCCACCTTAACAGATTTCAACCCTCGATGCATTATGTTTTGGTTACAGATGTAGGAGAGCCTTTCACTTATGATGAGGCTATGTGCAAGGGTGACACTCACTCTTGGGAGAGGGTTATGTAGTCTGAGATAGACTCCTTGTATAAGAATGAGACTTGGGATTTGGTTTCCTTGCCTAGTGGCAAGAAGGATCTGCCATGCAAAAGGGTGTACAAGCTGAAGAGTACCCCTGGACACCCCAAGCCAGCTTATAAGGCAAGACTTGTTGCTAAGGGTTTTAAATAGAATCATGGAGTTGACTTTGATGAATTTTTTTCTCTTGTGGTTAAGATGACCACCTTCTGCTTGCTTTTGGTCTTAGTCGTGTAGCTTGACTTGGACTTGTATCAAATGGATGTCAAGACGGCATTTTTACATGGGGATTCGTATGATGAGATTTACATGGAGCAGCCTAAGGGCTTTGCAAAGCATTGTAGGGAGCACCTAGTGTGCAAGTTGAAGAAAAGTCTTTATGGCTTGAAGCAGGCACCTAGGGAATAGTACCATAAGTTTGATGCTTTAATGCAGTCACAAGGCTACAATCGTAGTGCTATGGATCCATGCTTGTACACAAAGAAAGCTCGTGATGGATCTTTACTTATTCTAGTACTCTATGTGGATGACATGCTATTAGCAAGGAAAGCTCATGATGAGCTAGATGCTCTTAAGGCTCAACAAGAGCTTTGAGATAAAGGATCTAGGATAGGCCTCTCACATACTTGGTATGTGCATTAGACACAATAGGCATCAGAGACTCCTCTACTTATCACAGAGGGAGTACATTCATAAAGTCCTTGAGCGCTTCTAACACCATATTAGGGAATATGGGAATTTCCCATAAGTTTGGGACACATGGTCAAATCTTTAGATTTGTCATAACTTGAACATTATAATTTCAAATCAAGCACTCTATGGCTCAATAGATTCCATTTTTCGAGCACTTTCCAATTCATATGGTTTTGAGAAACTTATGGGCATGTTATCCAAGTGCCACCTTTTTAGTATTCAAAAAATGGGAATCTTGAGATTCCCAAACTCGCTAATATTGTGTTTTTTGCATGCAAGATGTGAACCCTATTGGCTTTCCATTGCCTTCTTATGTGAAGGTATCATAGGTCAATTGTCCACGAACAGATGAGCAGAGGGC